>NW_027185804.1:13928061-13944448 GCF_028583685.1 Petaurus breviceps papuanus
ATAAATAATAATTAATATTTTAATAATATATTAATAAATAAACTATAAATAATAATTAATATTTTAATAATATATTAATTAATAAATGATATAAATAATGATTGATATTTTAATAATATATTAATAAATAAATAATATGAATACTAAAAAATAAATAATAATTCCTATTTGTATACAGACTTTCATACCAGAGCAGGCACAGTCTACCACAAACAGCAGGGAGTCCTTGGGAGATATGGAGTGGAGCCAGCGACGGCAGTACTTCCTTACGACAGGCGTGCTTTGCAGTATGCTTTTCAGGGATGTCCATGCAGATGAAGAGGTTGATAATGGAACTAGCTCAGTGTTTGGGAGGCTCCAAAGGAAAGTGTGGAGAGAGAAGTGCAGCTGCCTACCAAACTGAGAAATCGACTGCGTTATTGTGCTCACCTCATTGTCGTGTGCCCGTGAAACCTAGACAGTCTACCAGTGCCATGTCAGGAAATGGAATCACTTCCTTTTGAATTGTAGTAAGAAGATTCTGAAGATCACCCGGCAAAATAGGGTACCTGACACTGATGTCCTTTCTCTAAGTCAATTGCCAAACCTTCATAGTCTACTACAGAAAGCACAACTCTGATGGGCTGGCTGTGTTGTTCAAATGCTGAACCTATGTCTGCCTAAAAAGACTATTTTCCAGAGAACTTGCCCAAAGCAAGTGCCCACACAGAGGTCAGAAGATGTGGTACAAGGGCATTCTGAAGTTCTCTCTGAAAAACCTTGGAATTGTTTATGAGACGCGGGAAACACTGGTACAGGACCACACAGCATGGTGGACTCACATCAAAGAAGGCTCTGTGCTCTCTGAACAAAACAGACTTGTAAAAAGACATGAGAGATACATCGATTTAGAGATATCTCCATTCCCAATGTTCATATGAACTATTTGTGCCTGGCCTGTGATAGAGCCTTGTTACCTTGTATTGGTCTCATCAACCGTGGTCAGACACACTGTACACTGAACTACAAAATAGTGATGTTATTTTAGTCCTTTTTCAGTACAAAAGACAACAACCACCTCCGTCTTGGATCTTCTCAGTGAATACTTGATTTGGTTTCATTGTTCATCTTCTTCTGTTACCTGTCCTTTGATTTATAAAATAATAAGTCTTGAGCTAATTCAGTCCTCCTCAATCCTCCCTCATTTTGCCATTGAGGAAACATTCCCTCAAAGGAAGTTAATTGACTTGCTCCGAGTCACCTTTGTAGTAAACATCAGAGGCATCGAATTGATCCTCCTTCCTTTCCACTTTCTTCTTTTATCCCCTAGAAAGACCATAGAGACAAGATAAAAAGGAGGTCTGAAGAGAGACTGTATCTAACCACAGGTCAAAGTCATATAAATAACAAATAACAATTGAAATTTGAACTTCAGTCCTCGACTTCAAAAGCATTAATCACCGTTTTGCTGTAGCCGATGGACAAGGGATCCAGATTTAACTGGATCCAGCAAGCAATACTCTAATTGCAATGAGCTGGATACTTTTTCTTCATTGTCCTTCTTGAAGAAAATTTTTGATGAAAAGTGTTCCTTAAGTGTCTTAAGGCAAGATTTCAAGCTCAATTTAAATTCACTGCAACAATAAAGATAATAGATATTTTGTATAAAATTATGACAGAACCAGAAGTGGTTTCCCATCTGCTAACCTGTCATATGGGATGCTATTTTCCAAGAGTTCATATTCATAGGGATGGAATATTAATAACCTTGGCATGCAAGGCAGAATCAAGAAAAGAAAAAAGGAATGTGATATAGTCATGAAAGGAGAGAAGACAATGTAAACATAACCAACCCCCCCCCCAATGTGATAATTTTCTTTTATTGCTTGCTTTTATTAAGTGTTCTTCAACATTTATTGAATGGAAATGTATTCAGCCCTTCTAGTACCAGGTGGTTCAGTAAAAGGTGTCATGGGAGTCAGAGGACCTGGGTTCATATCCAGTCTTTCCCATTTACTATTTCATTGGAAAATATTTGGTTTCTCATCTCTACATTGAGGAGAATAGAATGAAGGATTCCTAAAGTCTTTTCCAGCAACATTTTTTGTGTCTGTTTTTCATTTTCATTTTCTTTATTTTTAATTTATGAAATAAAAAAGTATTTCCATAATATAGTTTAACAAAAACAGATTGCCCATAAAACTGCAAATCTATGCACAGCTTACTCTTCCTTTTGAATATATAATACTTATCATGTAAAGTTCTTTTCCATTTCCTTTTTTTCTCTCCTCCACCCTAGAGATGGCTACCATTAGACTATATATATATACATATATATGTGTACATATATATGTATATATACATATATATTATGCATTATAAATAAAAATAAAACAAATTTATGACTTTTTAAAAAGAAATGTTCTAAATATTGGGGGATATAAAGTCAAAGATAAATAACGATTTGCTTCCTTCAAGGAATTTATAAACCAGGTATATAAATAAATAGTATTAAATCAAATGTGTTGAATTCATAAAAGACAGTGTGATGTGATGGATTGTATGCTGTTCTTGGAGCCCAGAATCATATCCTGCTTCTGAAACTTACTAGCCTTGTGGCCATAAGTAACTTAGTTGTATCCTCTCTGGAAAATAGGAATGACAACATTGGATTGTTGAGAGGCTGAGTGACATTAAAGTATCACTTTGAAAACTTTAAAAACCCTGTATCAATGCAGTTGGATAACATTGAGCTTTCAAAGTGATCTTTCCTAAAGTGTAGATATGACTGTGTCACCCTACTATTCAATAAGCCCCAGTGTCCTCCCTGTTGCTTACAGGATCATATTTAAAAGCTTCCTTTGCTATTCAAAGGCATGCATAAGCTGCTCTGCATTACTTTTTCCAGTTTCCTTACACCTTCCTGTGACGCAGTGACGCTGGCCTCCTTCCTGTTCCTTTTAAGGCATGCCATCTCCTGATTTTGAGCATTTTAATTGGCTGTTCTACATGCCTCAATTTTCTCCTTCCTTATTTTCCCTGGATTTTTTTTACTTGTCTTCTTCATAAAACCTTTTCCAATCCTCCTTAACTCTAGTGCCTTTCCTATGCTGACTGTTTAAAATTCATCTTTGCTACTACACGGTTGTTACCATGTTGTCTCTCCCATTAGATTGAGTTCCTTGAGAGATATGGCTTCCTTTTGCTTTTCTGTGTACTACCAATGCTTACCTAGTGCCTGACACATGGAAGGTCTTTAATAAATGTTTACTTACTGACTGATGATGGTAAATAACAGAGATTTAGACAGAGTTATGTGTTCAAAGGAAAAGGAGATTACTTCTGGAAAAGGGCTTCTACACTGGGTCATGAAAGGAAGGTAAGGTGTCACCAGTCAGAAATGAGTATTGGGGGAGCTCAGTTGGGAGCTTTCCCACATGGGGGATGGTGTGAGAAATGGCTTAAAGGTAAGCTCAAGATGTATTTAAGCAGTGTAAGTACATCAGTTAGTTGGCAGGAGCTTAGACTTACATGAGGGGAAATAGATGAGACATGCCCAGGAAGGCAGGTACAGCATTCTTTCAATGACAGGCTAGGGAGTCAGAATTTTATTTAGTAAGCAATGAGGAGCCATTTAAATTTTTATACATGGCCTTATTTAATGAACAGAGTTGATCTACTGACCTGTTAAATACCGGAAAATCTTTCCTCTTTAAATATGTTTACTTGTTCAAAATGTTTAATGCCTATAAAACTAGCAAAATGTAATGCTCATTAGGAAACTCTTCTTCTTCATGGTTTTTATTTATATTATTGCAGTGATCCCCAACCATTTTTGTGTGAGGACCATTCTTAAACATTTTAAAAAGTCCCAAAGATCCCCTTATTATTGTTGCATTATGAGTATCCTTAAATAATGGCTAAAAAGCTACTATGAATTCAATAATGAGTTTAAATAAATTTGCATTTTATTAATCACAAAGGCATCTATACCCATTAGAAAAACAGTGGCACATAAACATGGGAAGCATAATATTTGGATATGTTTGCTTGCTTGTGGATTTGCACATGAATCTGTGAATCCATTCTAATAACTCTTTTGTTTCCCAGGGGTCTGTGGCCCATGATTTCGGAACTACTATAGGAATATGAGTTATTGGTACTAAATAATCTTACTTAAAGTTATGGCTCTATTGAGAAATTAAGGATATGTTTTTAAGCTCTTTTTTAATTTCCTCAACTGACCCAGAGTATATGGTTTTATATATAACCTTCATCTTCAAGAATTTCCTGAGGCTCAGGTAGGTTAAGTATTTGTCAATGGTCAACTAGGAAGGGTGAAAGATGGAAAGTGAATAATTGAACCAAGTCTTTTTTACTCTAAGGTCAGCATTTTATCTTTTGTACTACAGTTATATCTGTTTCCATGAAAGTTTAAAGGAAAAAAAACCTCTTCCACTATGTGAATCATACTACTGATCATCACTCTGTCATCAGAGTCTACATTCTGAGTGCTGATGCCACCCCAGTGTGGTTTAAGGTTTGTGTGCCCCTTGTCCTATTTTCATCACCCTATAACTGAGATTTTTGGGTAGATAAAATATCTATACATTGGAAAGGCCTTTCTTTTAACCACTTGATTACATTTCTAGTAGCCATTGGCTTTAACTCATAATGGTATGGCATTAGTTTTATTTTCACACTTTTTGATCTTCTTCTTACACCTTGCTGTGGCATACTGTGGATCCTGAGTATTTGAAGGATTTAACCAAACTCTTTAAGGTCTTATCAAGCCAGAGTGACTTCAAGCATATGTTAAGTACTTGCCAACTGAAAACTAGCATGCCAAGTCCCCACTGGGTCATTCAATTGGGAGCTGAAATCTGCTTCAGCGAAGGGGGTAACCATATTGCTAACACTAAAGTTATTTTGAAATATCAAAATATTCACATTAAATATTATTAATATTAAATATTCACATTAAAATATGAAACCTGTATTGATAACACTTTGGAAATATTTGCCAGATAGGTGATTATTGTCCGTGGTACTAAACTTGAGGTCTCTGGGCTTTTGATTCAAGTGCATAAGAGTTACTGATGTCAGGATCAACCCAGAAAGTTGTGAGGCTCAAATAGATTAATGATTGTAAAATAGTTTTCAACTTCAAGTCCAATACAAAGGCCAGTTTTTATTATATTATTGGTTATTAATAACTTCAATATTATAATAAGTAGTATTAGAATATTATTAAAATAGCTGCCAGGCTTCCAATCTGGGGATCATTTTAGTGTCTGAGCCTTCTCTTGAGCTCCTGACAAGCTTAAGTAATGTTTATAGAGTAATAAGGGAGAGTGCTGGTAAATATTTAATGACCAGGCTCTCTGGGGAAAAAAAAACAATATGAACACTCACTTTTAAGTAGTCTACATTATCAACACTTTTAAAAGGCTAAACAAATAAGCCAATAAATCAATTTCTGATTTGTAACAAGTACTGATTTTTGAGGAATAAATACTCACAGTAAAATTTTAGCAGTTGGCTCTTTAGAGCTGGTTCCACCATTCCTTGGATGAACCCAACCTGGTAGAAATAAAAACCATCTGCTCCTGTGAGATGGCTAAGATGGTCTACACCTGACTGCTTATTTACATTAAATCCTTTTCAACCCCCTCAGGGCAACACATTTTCAAAGGAACCTTTCTCATGCAGTATCTGGTAGGAAGTTTCTGCATACATCCCTGATGCTATGAACTCTGAGTATACTACTTCTGGCTATGACTTCTGGCACTGGTCCAGGTTGGAGTTATTCCTTGTATGTTCAGCTGCCTGAGCATCCTTTATGGGTTCTCTTGCAAACTGTGCTCTTCTGTGAGGAGTCATATTGAACTGGATTCAGGTGCTTGGCCAGGTGATTAAGGAGTAGGGTAGATGTAACGTCTCTCATTCTAGTCTTTCCTTAGATATTCCCCCCTCAGTTGTAATATTATGAGGTTCAAACCTTATACATCATCAAAAGGAAAGCCATTAACCATTATTGGGATCTTAGTTAGGTTCACTAGTTTCTAATTAGGAATGTATCCTGACACTAGACACTCCAATTCTACTGAAATCATTGATTTCCTTCCCCAATATAGTTTCCTCCTTCATCTTTGGTTATGTGATATTTTCTAATTTATTTTCATAATTTCCCTGGGATGATTTGAAAAAGTATATTACCCTCTGAGCATGAAAACATTTATATACCACATGCAATAGGCATGAATTAAAATTTCTTTCCTCAAGAAATATTAATTATCAGGAGCCGCCAGGTGGCACAGTGAGTAAGAGTGCCGGCCCCAGCATCAGGAGACCTGGGATCGGTTCCGGCCTCAGATACGCAGCACACACACAAAAATAACTGGCAGTGTAATCTTGAACAAGTTACTTAACCCCGATTGCTTAAAAAAAAAAGAAAAAAAAGAAATATTAATTATCTTTGAAAGTTTAGCAAAAATCCATGCACTTATAATTTTAAATGTAAAAGAGGAGCAGAAGGAAGTTCAGATCAGAGAGCAATCAGTACAGTTCTGAAAGTCACAAGGAGACAGTTTCATGTGTATTTCTTTTTCGTGTTCTGATGTGTATATGAAACTATTCTATTGTACTTAAGTTCAGAATAAAAATAAAATTTAAGAAAAAAACATTTTTCTTTCTTTTTTTTTTCATAAAAATCAGACCCATGAGAGGTACTATTATATGTCTTGAGAGATATATTCAAATAAATAAGATATAATCTCCGTCTTCAAGAAAATTCCAATCTACAATGAAAAAATGGATTTGTACATAGATACATGGAGCCCACAATCAAAAAGTGAAGTTAATTAGAGGCATATGCAAAATGTCATACCATTAATCACCCATTATTTAAATACCTAACAAGTGTCACATACTGAGCTAAACATTGGTTTCAAGAAAAGACAAGTCCATTTTTATCTGGAAGGATTTGGACAAGTTTTCGTGGAGGAGGTAAGATTTGAACTCAGTATAAAGAAATTGGTAAAATATCAATTGGTATGAGAAATGAAGAAACAGATGATTTTGGAAATATTTTTATGAAATGATTCAGTGAGCTGTGAGCAGAACCAGGAGAATGATTTCTACTCTGGCATCAATATTATAAAAATGAACAAATGTGAAGAATTTTATAAACTGATGAATAATGAAATGAGTAGAACCAGGAGAACAATTTGCACAACAACAATTCTGTAAGCACAAACAACATTGAAAGCTGCATGAGCTCTGATTAATGCAACAATTACCCATAATCCCAGAGGACCTATGATGAAGCATGCTATCCAAATCCTGATGGATTCAGGGTACAAATGAAACACATTTTTTAGTATTCCAATGGGAGAATTTATGTTATTTGACTATGCATATTTGTTGCAGGCAAGTTTTTTTTTTCTTTTCTATTCTTTCTCATTGTGGTTTGGAACTGGAGAGAAAATAGATTTCTATTAATTAAAAAAAATAAAATTTTTGTAAAACTTTTCATTAAAAGAAAGAAAAGCTGTAAGAAGGCATGCAGTGCTGAAAGAGTAGAAGCATAAATAAAAGAAATTTCTTTTACTTAGGAAACTATCACGAAAAAAGGGGCCAGAAATTTGAGAAGTAAGGATGCTTGGGTCTCTCTGGTAGGAGATGTTAGGACAGAGCCAATGTTGCTCAAGACCTCACAATCCAAATCCTTTCAGACAGTAACAGTGATCTACTTGAGCTTTTCCTCTTTTTCCTTTCCTTAAGGAAGAATTTCCTTTTCTTTTTTTTATATGATTACTTTATAATTACAAAAAGTGGTAGCCACTATTTTTTACACAAGAGAAATATGGCCATCATTGAAGATTGTGTAGTGGAAATGGAAGGCAGAAACATTTGGAGCAAAGGTGTAGAGGTGGGGAAATATAAGGTTATAGGATAATAGACTTATAAGTGGGAGGGACGTTGGAGGTAACATAGTGTATAACCCCCCATTCTATAGATGAAGAAACAAGGCTCAAAAAATGTCTAAATGTCTTTAACAGGGTAATAAAGGTCATACTAGCAAAGCCTGCATTCTAACCCAGTATCTTTCACTGGTATTGGAATGATTTCCCCCTGTTGCCTATGCAATTTGGCATTGACAGGAGGAGGGTAAGATAAAGAGAGAAGGGTGGGGTGAGACCAGGTTGTGATGGGATTTGAGTGACAAGCTAAGGCTGTTTTACTTTTTATAATAGACATTTTTTCTTATTTCAGAATAGCAGTTGATTTTGTACCTATTTTATCATGTGCCTTTTTAAAAATACCTTTTTGATAACTTCTAATAGTAGAAGGCACAGTTTTAGAAAGTGTATATATGTGTGTTGCGGGGAGCTTTAAGTTTTCTTTTTTTTTTTTTCAGGAGTGCCCTTTTCATCTTAAATGAGCTTGCCTTGAACATGAAGCTTCCATAATAATATATAAACCCAATTCTTTAAAAAACTGATTTGTTCTTTTTTACTTTGCAATGCAAAGTCCAATTGTCAGAGGTCAGCCTGTAACATACAAAGCCTGTCACATCAAAATACATTTTGGAAAAATGTTTAAATTCACCAAAGTATACTATGCATGCATAATTCCTATTAATGTCATGAAAATCACACAGACAGAATATATTTTGGGCAAATAGTTTGCATTCCCAAAGGTTTATAGCTTTAGATCATTCCTGTGTTTACTAAAGAAATGGAACTGAGGAGAAAAGACCAGTACCCAATTTCATATACTGTCTTGCCAACAACTTACATTTATAGATCTTAACATGGGCCAGACCAATAATCAGGGTCATTTTTTGTGCCTTAAATTTACAGTGTATTGTGTCAGCCTGAAAACAATGCTATATGCCTTTTACTATAGTTTTGCTCATAATTTTGCTTCAAAAAACATCGAGTTGTTTTAGAGAGCACCTTACCACTTTGGGTTTCTCCTCTGAATTTGCATTTTTTTATGTTATACCTCTCTTCATCCAACAATTTTTGGCATAGTTTTTTAATGTACTTATTGTACATTTTGCATGCAGTTCATTTGTGTGGCCAATGTAGCATCTCCCCAAGGCTTCTGAGCCACCTGTGAGGTGACAGACAAGAAACTCTTTCAGAGCAATGAATTGAAAGTACATTGTGTCTAACCACTGGAGTGGATCAAATATGTTTTTTAAACTTAAATGATAAAATAGTGAATTTACTGCAGCAGGGCATTACTGTTATACTGTGTCTGGGTGTTAGTCTCATAAGTGGGTATACCCAACCATTCTACATTAGCTTTCCTCTGTATTTTGATGGTCATTGTGGTTGAAAAATCAAAGAAATGTTGCTGAGTAAAAGAAAGGATTTAAAGCACAAGGGAATTAGAAATCACCAAAATTGAATCCATTCATTTTATAGATAAGAAAATTTAGTGTCTGAGAATTGGATTTACCTGTCACATAGCATCTCTTAAAAAAAAATTAATCATATGTAAATTTCCTGCCTGGGAGACAGGAAGACTCATCTTCCTGAATTCAAATTTGGCCTGAGACACTTAGTAGTTGTGTGAACCTGGCCAAGTCACTTCACCCTGTTTGCCTCAGTTTCTTCATATATAAAATGAGATGGAGAAGGAAATGGAAAACCACTCCAGTATCTTTGCCAAGAAAATGTCACATAGGGTCATGAAAAGTAGGAAATGATTGAAATGACTGAAAAGCACAATATATTCTTTTGACTTTGCCATCATGACTCAGAGGTATTCTTACCTTGGAATTCTCCTCAGTGTCTGGGGTCTTCTCTCTCAAGGATGTCCCTCTATCATGCTGTCTTCATTTTACTGTTGCTGACTTCATTCTGAGATTCTTCATTTTTATGACTGGCCATGATCATGCTTAATCACCTTTCCAGATGCACTTCTCACTTTTTGGATTTTGCCACCATACAACACCTTCCTTATCCCCCCAACCCTTTTCAGCTTTCTTTTTTGTGTTGTGTTCCCATTTAGCATGTTCTCGATGGCTTTTTGCTTGTATTTGTAACCCTAGTGTTTAGCACAGGGCTAACATATAGTAAGCACTTAATAAAGGTTTGCTGCTTGCCTACATCATCAGTGTCTAAAAAAACCCCTTATCTATCATCTGTATCATCCATCCATCCATTCTTCCATTCATCTATATATATATCTCTTTCATCTATCTGTACATTTCTCTCAATATGTTTTTAAAATTGTAATTATAATCTTAAGAAACATAAACAAAGATGGATATTTCAGTATAAATAGACATATAAGCAAGGGAATTGTGTATAAGATGTCAAATTTATTAACAATTTGTCTTTTCTATATTTTAAAGTTCATTTTCTCTACATAATTTCAATTTTGTAGGTTCCAACATTATCCTGCTCATCTCTGTACCCTTATTAAATCTCTTCTCTTTGTTTTTAATAATTAATTGTCACTTTTAATTTATTTTCTTTCTTTTTTAGTATTAGCATTACTCTATCCTTCAAGTCTTCTTCGTCATTGTTGGTGTTTGTTGTTCATTTTTGAATAGGACCAGTGACATCATGAGGGTGAAGTCTTGACTTGGATGTGAATTGGATTTAAGCGAGGCAGAGTTGCACAAAGTCATCAGCCTTACTCTCTCTTCTAGAGTCATAAAATTCCAGTGGCAAGAAAAAGATAAAGATGGCTGGCAATTGCTCAGGATGCAGTGGATGCCCTTGGCATCTCTGATATCTGAGCAAGCACTCAGTGCTCCACAGTACCTACTTTAGCCTCTTTTATGGCCATTGGAACAAACTGTTCTCATCTACCCATTCTACTAGGGGAAGTCTTGACATGTTTAGGGCAGACATCCTTCTATCTCCCCAATGGGTTTAAGTCTATTTGGTACCCTCCACCTCGTTTAGTCTGCATGCTGAGATGGTTAACTGGAAAGTGGAATTCTTAACTGAGAATCCTGCATCTTTTTTGAGCTACAGATGAGAGTTGGGTGAAGGTGGACACCAAAGGTGGGAGAGCAGCCCTGAAACTCTTCCTTAGACACGAAGTAGAGAAATAGAGAGGGAGATGTGGAGAGAGAGAGAAAGAGAGAGAGGGAGAGAGAGAGAGAGAGAAAGAGAGAGACAAAGAGACACACAGAGAGAATCAGTCTCTTTAAATATGTAAGGATAATCCTGTAACAGACATACTATTTATGTCAGGAAATGTAGGTTTAATTCCATACTCTGCATAACCTTTCTCCTAGGAAGTGGAAAGCATTATTCATGCTTTCTATTTTTATATGTACATAAATGAACATGTATATTTACATTTGCATCTTTTATCATTAGCCATGATCTGAACAAAGATTCACTGAACACCAGAATCATCCATCTTGTGTTCTCTGTTTTCGTATTTGTTAATGTATATTTCAAAGAGGTGTTAATGAGGACGTTCTCAGTTTGAGAAAAAGTTCTCCAATTAGAATTTTTCCAAATTCATAAGTGTTTTTGTGCTTTCTGAAATTTTGTTCATGTTATCAGGGGAAATCCTAATATGGCAGCTTCCTCTGTAAATTAAGATTTGCGCCTACTTTCTAGATGTAACCTCTATCATTAAACAGTAACAATGCTGACACTCTTTGCAAAGCTACATCCAATAATCAAAATAATTCAGCAACACTGTAAGGAACCCCAGCCAGCAGCTACCTTCTTACTACCACCACCATGGCCATCTTCGTCATCATCCTCGATATCATTAATATAATGCCTACCGTATTCCAGGCACTTTGCTAAGTGTTTTACAATTATCATCTCCTTTGATGCTTGCCACAGTCCTGGAAGGTAGGTGCTCTTATTATTCCCATTTTACAAATGAGGAAACTGAGGCAAGCAGGATTGACTTGCTCAAGGTCACACAGCTAGTAAGTGTAATAGTAATGGAATTTAAAGATCCCTCTGTATTGGCTTAGTTTTTGGTTTGATTGTGCTAAAACCCAGAGCTTGTTAATCCCACTTGTGGGATGGACTTGTTGATGTGAAAAGAGAGGGCTGAACTGGGAGGAGCTGGTGACGTAAATTTAGAGAGACACAAGAAAAGAGAGAGGCAGAAGAACTTTTTGGAAGCAGCATCTTGGAGGCAGAGAGAGGCTGAGAGGATTGCTGAGGGCCACTTTGAATTGCCCAGGACTTTGAGAGCTGCCACCCAGAGTTGCCAAGGACTGAGGAGACATGGCTGTTATGCTGGTACTTTGTCTTTTTTGATGTTGTTTTGCCAGATTTGTCCACTGGTGAAAGACAGTCCTGTTGTTGCAGAGGTTTGGGAACCTTGCTGTTGGCTCAGAGCTACTGAGATTGTTCTGCAGACAGAGAGTGAATACTGCCCACTGGTGAAGGAGAGTGCTCTTGTTGCAGAAGTCTTAGAAACTTGCTGTTGGTTCAGAAGCCCTGAAGAAGGATTTTCTTGTTGTATGTTTACAGAAATCCTGGAAGGGGGTTTTGCTAATGTTTTCAGGGGTCCTAGGACTGTTCTGCAGACAGAAAAGGAATTAATGAAGAGATTGGCAATGTATCTTGTGGCCTTGCTAAGCTTTGTCTCCCAGTAACAAAGATTGCTGAGAACTTGCCTAGTGTTAAGATGAAGAAAAGACCTCTATTTGGGTATTAAATGCTGTGCTTAAGCTTGTTGTAACTCTGGGGTAGATTCAATTGTGATCCAAGTGTGGGGAACTTTTGACCTTTTTGTGCTCTGTGATTAAACAAATGAATGTACTTTACTTATGATTGGAAACTAATCTCCATTTGAGAAGAGGGGCTTTGTGATGGACTAAATGAATGTGAATGTACAGCCTAGGGATGGAGTAGTATTTAGAAGAGGGACTTTGTGATTGATTAAATCAATGTAATGTCCAGGGGTGGGGTAGTACTTGATTAAATCACACTTGGTGGTAGTACTTGGAGATTATTGAATCACATTTAGTAAGTGCTGTATTTTGAATGATGTCATATTTTGATCTTCTCTGTTCTTAATTTTTCACTGAATAAAATGGAGAGCACCTATGCTGATATTTTGAACCTTGGGAAGTTGCCTTTGCTCGGTATTACAGTAAGTGTCTAAGGTCAAAGATGATGTCAAGTCTTCTTAACTTAAGACCTAACACCCTTTGTTCTATGGTATCAACTCACTGTCCCCTATTCTCCTCATTCACAATCTTCCTCTGAAGTTGCTAGGTCCTGGACATGCAGGATTTATTTTTTAGCTCCCATACTCAGAATGAGCTTTCTTGTCTTCTGTAAGTGTCATATGTACACATGTATACACACATATGTATACGCACGTGTTTCCCTACCTATGTATATATATATATATGTGTGTGTGTGTATACATATGAATATATTTGTATATATATATAAGTATAAAATGCCCATGTTACTTCCTTCATTACATTAGCATGTAATCTCCCTGAGGGCAGGTACTATTTTTGGTTTATCTTTGTATGTACAACACTTAACATTGTGTATGACACACTACAGATGCTTCATAAATGCTTCTTGATTGATTGGTAATGAGGGCTTCAAAGCCTTAAGGATGGGTAGATTAAAGTACCAGCATGGCCTCTTTCCCTGACTTGGGGACTTTGTTTCTTTATTATCTCCTAAGATATATGTAAGGCACTTGATTTGGGGTGGGGGTGGAGGTGAGGAGGCAGGATTTAGGATAAGTTTAGGAGAATCTTGTCTCTAGGAGCATGTCTGCCTGCCACATTGATATTTATAGATAAGGTTAATCCCAATATGTTCTTTTTTGATTTGCATATCTATTTACATACATTATGCCATTTGATATAGAATTAATACTAATTTCTATCCTCTACAACCCTGAGGATATCCTTCAGAGGAAATATCTGCCCTTGGAAATAGACTTCAGGGAGTTAAAGCCACACTTCTTTCTTTTTCTTCAGTTTATGAACACTGATTACCTGCTCGAATATGGTTTCTTAGCCATCTACATGAAGAAGAAATCATACAATCATAGCACATCAAAACTAGATCTTGCTCCACAAGCCTTTTATGCAATACATGGGGAAATTGAGATCCAGATAAGGGAACTAGAATGTATCAAGGTCACATAGTTTTTAGCATAGTAGTAGAGTTTCAACATGAACCAAGTCTCTTGGCTCCTATTCTATGCAAATAATGTGGCCCTCTCTTCCCCTTCAGCTTTTTGGACTTGATATATAATAGATAGTTGATAGATAATAAATAAATAGATAATAGGTGATGGATGTATGATAGATAATAGATATATAGAAGAATTAAGTCCTTACTTTGTGTTAGGCAGTATGCTGGGCCTCACATTCCTCCACTGTAAAATGTGGGCTTTATTCAAAACAATCCCTAAAGTCTCTTCTAGCCTGAAATCTATGATTTCTAAAGTTCCGGTTCTTCATTTAGGAATTTAGTATTTTTAATTTCATATCATTTTATTGTTTGAGATATTGTTTCAAAATCTACTGATTGTATTGTGTTTACAAGTAGATCTTTTCTTTTTAAGAGACCCTATCATTGTTTGGCAATCAATTTAAAATATGTCCTTCATTTCTATTTCTACTCTCCTTTTAATTACTCTGTTGTCTGGTAGCTTGGATGCAGTTCTGCAGTGCTAAAGCCTAGAGAAAACCCCAGGAGACACAGCCACAGTGCCTGTGTTCTGTTTAAGAAACGCTGTAAAATGCCTTATGGGTACACTGAAAAAACAGAGTTTACCACTTGAAAGTGGAAGAAAGTAAAACGCAACCAAGAACATGTATATAAAGAAAAGGGAGCCTAAAGGCAGAATATATGAAGCCAAATGGGATGGTGTTATCCATAAATCAGAGCAACTAACCCTACTCAACGGAGAAGACTCAACCAATTTCTAGTCTTTCATTTAATATCCTTTTCTACATTCCTATGACATTTATTACATGTCTACTCTTTACAGAACACTATGCTTTTCATTGTAAGAGAAAGTCTAGTAATAAATTTTACAAATTTTAATAAAAGTATAAGTCACACCAATACACAGTAAGTATATGAAAGTTCCAAATGAGTCGGGAGGTAATTATAAACTAGGAGATCCTAGAAGACTTCATAGAGGGGGTGATATCTGAGGTCCATGGGAAGCTAGTTGGCAGAATCAATAGTGTGCCAGGTCTTGAATCAGGAAGACACGAGTTCATATCCAGCCTCAGACATTTACCAGCAGTGTGACCTTGAGCAAATTACTTAACACTATTTGTCCCACTTTCCTCATCAGTAAAATGAGCTGGAAAAGGAAATTGTAAACCACTTCAGTATCTTTGCTCCCCCCAAAAAAATCCCAAATGAGGTGACAAGTAAACTGTTCCTTGCTCTTCAGATTTGTAGGATCACTTTCTTTGTCTAAATTATGTACCTATTTTGACCTTATCTTGGTGTATAGTATAAGATGTGGGTATACACCTAATTTCTGTTTTTCAGGTTTCCTAGAAATTTTTGTCAAATAGTGAATTCTTGTCCAAAATGCTTGGGTCTTTGGATTTATCAAACACTTGATTAGTATGATCATTTACTACTCTGCCTTGTGGATGTAATTTCTTCCACTAATACATGATTCTATTTCTTAACTAGTACCAGATTTTTCTTTTGATGATGATTACTACTTGATAATACAGTTTGAGATCTGGTACAGCCAGGCTACTTTCTATCACATTTGTTTTCATTAATTCCCTTGATATTTTGTTCTTTAGATGAATTTTGTTATTTTTTTTTCTAGCTCCATAAACATTTTTAGTAGTTTGATGGATACCACACTGAATAAGTAAATTAATTTAGATAGAAATAAAAATTTATTGGCTTGGCTCACCTATGAGCAATTAATATTTTCCATTTGCTTAGATGTGTGTAGTGTTTGTAATTTAATAAATAAATTATTTGGGTGTAGTGTTTGTAATTGTGTTCATATGGTTCCTGGATTAGTTTTGGCAGATGGATTCCCAGGTATTTTGTCTTGTCTGTAGTTATTTTTAATGGCATTTCTCTCTCTGTATCAAATTCTTTTTTTTTATCAAATACTTTAGTAACTTCTAGTTTACATTGTTCATTTCTGCAAGATTTTGAGTTACAAATTTTCTCCCTGTTTTTCCCCTAACCACCACCCCAAAATAGCAATCCCACAGGATATCCCCTCCTCCCATCTGTTCTCTCCCATATCTTCTTCCATACTGCCTCCAACTTTCCAGTAGAGCATAGTAGACCTCTATGCCCCAGTGCCTGTATATCTTATTTCCCATTTACAAGTAAAATAATATTGATAATAGTGTGTATATACATATGTATATGTATATGTATATGTATATGTATATGTATATGTATATGTATAT
>NW_027185804.1:13944458-13992039 GCF_028583685.1 Petaurus breviceps papuanus
TATATGTATATGTATATGTATATGTATATGTATATGTATATGTATATATATTGAACATTTGATTTTAAAACTTTGAATTCCAAATTCATTCCCTTCCTCCCTTGTCACCCACCCTTACTGGGAAGATAAACAATTCAATATAAGTTGTACATGTGTGACTAATGCAAAACATCTCCATAGTAGATACATTGTAAAACACTGAGTATATTTCCCTCCCTCCTATCCCACCTCCCACTTGTTCTATTCTCGACTTTGATCCTGTCGCTTTTTAAAAGTGGGTGCTTCCAACTTCCCTCTCCCCCAGCCTGCCCTCCCTTCCATCATCCCCCCTCTCATCACCTTCCCCCTTACTCTCCTGTATTTAGTGTGTATGTCATTCCCTCCCTAAGCCAAATTCAATGAGAATAAGGTTGACCCATTCCCTTTTGAATTCCTGTTTCTCCCTCCATTGTAACCATTTTCCCTTACCTCTTCTATAGGAGATAGCTTACCCCAATCTGTCTCTCTCCATCTCCTCTCTTTATATTCTTCTCTCACCTCTTAATTTTGCCTTTTAAGTATCCTCCCTTCCCATTACACTGGTCCTGTGCCCTCTATCTATGTATACCTGTACACATATATACACACATTCACATATGTATTCATAAACCCTCCTATATAGACATATATATGTATGTGTATCTATATACATATATATCCCCTTAAATTATTCTCATACTGAGAAAACTTTCATAAGCTACAATGATCATATTTCCATGTAGGAATGTAAATAGTTCAACTTTGATAAGTTCCTTATGACTTCTTTTCCCTGTTTACATTCTCATACTTCTCTTGCTTCTTGTACCTCATTGTCAAATTTTCTATTCAGTTCTGGTTTTTTCATCAAGAATTATTGAAAGTCCTCTATTCCACTGAATGAGACCATATTTTCCCCTGAAACATGATACTCAGTTTTGCTGGGTAGGTGATTCTTGGTTTTAATCCAACCTCCTTTGACATCCAGGTTATTATATTCCAAGCTCTTCAATCCCTCAGTGTAGAAGCTGCCAGATCCTGTGTTATCCTGATTATTTTTCCACAATATTCAAATTTTTTCTTCCTGGCTGCTTTTAATATTTTCTCCTTGATCTGGGAATTCCAGTACCTGGTTATAATATTCCTAGGAGTTTTCTTTTGGGGATTTTTTTTTTCAGGAGGCGATTGGTGGATTCTTTCAACCTCTATTTTGTCCTCTGGTTCTAAAACATCTGGGCAATTTTCCTTGAGAATTTCTTGAAGAATGATTTCTAGGCTCTTTTTTTGATCATGGCTTTCCGGTAGTCCAATAATTTTTAAATTATCTCTTTTGGATCTATTTTACAAGTCAGTGGTTTTCCCAATGATATATTTCAGATTGTCTTCTATTTTTAAATTTGTGTGGATATGTTTAATTGTATCTTGATTTTTCATATAGTCACTAACTTCCATTAGCTCCAATCTAATTCTGAAGGAATGATTCTCTTCAGTGAGCTTTTGAGATTTCTTTTTCCATCTGGAAAATTTGGCTTTTTAAGGCATTCTTATCCTCATTGCCTTTTTGAGCCTCTTTTGCTATTTGACTCAGTCTATATTTTAAGGTGTTATTTTCTTCAGTCAGGTTGTTGACTCTCATTTCATAATTTTCTTGTATTGTTCTCATTTCTCTTCCCAATTTTTCCTCCACTTCTCTTATTTGATTTTCAAAATCCTTTTTAAGCTCCTCTATGGCCTGTAATCAACTTGTATTTTTCTTAGAAGCTTTTGGTGCAGGAGTTCTGTCTTCACTGTCTTCCTCCTGTTCCATGCTTTGATCCTTTTTGTCCCCAAAATAGGAGTCTAATATTGGATTCCTCTGTTTGGTTTGCTTCCCTCATTTACTCATATTACCACTCAATTACTTGACTTTTGGGCTTTTTGCCACAGTAGGACTCTGCTACCAGACAGTGGAGCATCATACCAAATACTGGGGTTTTCTCTGCTGCCCAAGGTATTAGTTGGGTGCCCTCTCTGAAGCTTCCACACACTCTGGAAATCTGGTCACATACCCCAGGACCACCACCCTCTCTCTTTGTCCTTCTCATCTATGGGTTGATAATTCTGGAAACCGTCACAGCTGCTGGTGATCTGAAATCCCTCCAGCTGGCAGCCGGTCAGGCCCACTGTGGGGCTAAAATCTCCAGCTCCAGCAGGACTGGGCTTGGCTCTCAAAGTGCTGAGCTGTGCTCCCAGAGTGCTATGCTGGCTGCTTGCTGCTGGCCTGCCGGGCTTTCAGCAGGAGGTTAGCTTCTCTGTGTCATTTTGTGGGTTCTGTAGTTCCAAAGTTTGTTCAGAGTCACCTTTTATATGAATTGGAGGTGGTGGGAGCTGGAGCCCAGTGGAGCCCTGTTTCTATTCTGCCATCTTGACTCTGCCCCTCAACCAAATTCTTTAGATCAGATTTATGCAGTCACAGGAATGGTCCTCTGCTTTTATTAAGAGATAATTTTCTGGAACCCCTATCTTGATCTGTTCATACTCAGAAATATTGGTCTGTTTTCACCTGAGTTGATTGAAGAGAGAGAGGTGCCATCACTCTGTCCTCTACTATACTATTTCAGCTAATTCAACGTAGAACTGATTGACCTAAGGCCTTCATACACAACTGACATCTTCTAATTAAGATGTTCCTTGGGGCAGCTAGAGGGCATAGTGAATAGAGCATCAGCCCTAAAGTCAGGAGGAACAGAGTTCAAATTCAGCCTGAGACACTTAACACTTACTAGTTGTGTGACCTTGGGCAAGTCACTTAACCCCAATTGCCCAGCCTCTCCCCCTACAAAAAAAGGAAAGAAAAGAATGCTTCTGAGATTTCTAGAAGTATAGCAGACATCTTTCCTGTTACACAAATATGATTTTTAAAAACTGTTCTAGACATGGTATTGTAGTGGATAGAATATTAGACTTTGCATATCAAGACACCTGGTTTAGGCCACCTTATATACTTCCTAGCTGGGTCAGGCATAGTGATTTAATTTCTCAAAGCATCAGTTCTTGAGGTCAGGGACTATTTATCTATCTATCTATCTATCTATCTATCTATCTATCTATCTATTTATTTAATCCCCAGCTCTGAGAACAGTGTTTGGTTTATGGTAGGAGATTAATAAGTGGCATTGCTTTCTGGATTGTTTACTCGTAACAATAATTAATAATGATAATAACAATCTTCCTAACAAGGCTTTTTTAAAGAAAATATTTTGGGAATGTATAAATGAGTCATTTTTTTCATGAGATGTGCTTTTGACTGTTCTATTCCGTTTTTGTGCCCCTTCTTTAAAGGTCATGGTCACTTGATTAGCTGTCATTCCCTTTGACAGTGACAGACAACAAATGAACAGAAAACTTAAAAACAACAACAACTACAACAACAAATCAGGGTGTGTGTGTGTGTGTGTGTGTTTAATCCATACAACTTTAACTCATTTTATTTTTTTTTAAAGCAATCAGTGTTAAGTAACTTGCTCAAGGTTACACAGCCAGTTATTGTTGTGTGGGTTTTAAGTATCTGAGCCTGGAAGTGATCCCAGGTTTCCTGACTCTGAGGCCAGTGCTCTTACTCACTGTGCCACCTGACTGCCCCTATGCAGTTGGGTTTAAGTTACTTGCTCAAGGTTACATGGAGACAGATCTCCCTATATATTCCCTATCCTGACTCATCCTCTCTTGTGACCTGCAAATTGTATGTGATAAAAAGATTTACTTAGGCTAGTAATTTGAGGACTGTTTCAAGGTGATGCTTAAACGTTTTTTTTAACAGAAAATAGGGCTAATATGAGAAATCAGCCTTACAAAGGAGATCCAGGTTAAACATCAGTCCAAGACACCCATTGTTTTAGGAGATTTGGGCAATTTGACCATAAAAAAATGGATTCTATGTCTTTATGGCTAATACCCCTGCCAAATATCCCTATATGTTGTATCTTGTTTTTCTGTGTATTTGTGATTACAGTCTACCTTTGGAATTATTTCTTTGATTATCTGTGAACTGGCTCCCACATCAAAGAGTTGTTCATACAAGCCATTGATCTAACACTTCATTTCTTCATTCACTCCTTCTTACAGGTAGAGAATGGCTTTTCTCTTTTTTGCATCGTAATAGTAAAAATCAATATGTTTTAAAAAAGGGAAGAACAGAAAAAATGTATTACCTAGGAATGGACAAAGGGATAGCTATTTGTTCTTATATAACATTAATTTCAACTCAGAAAGCCATCCTTTGATTTTTAAAATAATTTTCTTCTTGCAGATTAGTTGCTTTATTTTGCCTAGACTCAGAAAACTGGAGCTATCAAGGTCACACAAGTATCAAAAGCCAGTGTAAGAATTTGAATTCACTGGGGGGGTTAGGTGGCACAGTGAATGGAGCACCGACCCTGAAGTCAGGAGGACCTGAGTTCAAATCTGGCCTCAGACACTTACCACAAAAAAATAGCCACGTGATCTTGGCAAGTCACTTAACCCCAATTGCCCTCCAAAAAAAACTCACCACCACCACCACCAACTACAAAAAAATGCAAAAAAAAGAAGAGTTCTTTAAAAAAAAAAGAAAAAAAAAGAATTTGAATTCAGGTCATTTGACTCCAAATTCATTATTCTTCAGCATCAATCATTTACATGTTAGCCTTAATGGGGTGTAAGACCATACTGTTCAGCAGTCACTGGTTGTTAATTTTGCATAATTTAAAAGGCTAATTTATTTATTTATTTGAAACTAGGCATCTCAATCTTGCCATCCCTCGAAGTTCAGAGGCCCCTCACTGGCCTGATCCCAATGGTTATTAGAATAGAACCTTAATCTGCTCAAATTTTCTGACCCAGGCAGTTTCTCCCTCTCTAGGTAGACTGGCAGCCCTCTGCTGCTTCAGGGTTTATTATTAATTCCCAGATTAGTTCAGAAACCTTTGGGTTTCCATCATGCTACAAAACAGAACCCTCAACAACTTCAACCTCCTCATGTAGCAGGAATTAGAGATTTACACCACCATGCCTGGGCTAGGAGACTTCTTTAAACATTCTTTTGATAGGCAGTAATTTAACCTTTTGCCATTTTATATTAGATAAAAATAAACATACATTGAGCCACAATCAAGGCAGTATCAGCAAAGGGACATTGATGGGTTGGCTGCTGGGTGAATTTTTCTGCCCCAGTATAGTCTTGAAGATCATCTATTAAGTTACATAAGAACTGCACCCTTCATTCAAATAACAGGTCCCCACAATGATGGAATTATAGATATTTTTGGTGCATTGGAGTATTAAATTAGATCATAATTTTTCATTATATGAAAATAGTATAATTAACTCATTAACCAATTTGAGAGCAGTTAGATTGATTCTAATACTTCATAATAAAATAACATAGTTATCCATATCTTTAAACATGGGACTTTTTGGGATATGTTTCCAGGAATGGGGTTATTGGGTCAAAGGGTATGATGACTGGTGTTACTTTTGTAGTAAAATTCCTAATATATATGTATATATACTAATTTGCAATTCCTCTAGTAATTTTCTTAAAGTATCTTATTTTATATGCTTTCACTAATCCTGATTCATGTCATTATTTTATCTAATTTTTGCCAACTTGGTGCTATGAATGGTCCCTCGAAGTTGTTTCATTTTGCATTTGTTTAATTATTAGAGGTGGTGAGTAGTTTTCCCCCAGTATTTATTTATAATTGGAATTTCTTTGAATAGTGGTGGTGCTTCAACTCTCCCCTTATCTAAAATGCTTAGCCCTTATCTAAAAAAGATAAAGTCAGAATGCTGAGAGAAAATAAATGACCTTCCTGAAGCTTAATAACATTAAAGTAAATACAATGCTGACCTTAGGACACAATACCTATTGGTAAAAAGTTCCCAATATTCTTTATAAGGAGAATGCAATGAACCAAGAAATACAATGCCTGCCTTTACAGAAATGTGGGTTGTTCTGCTACCTGTCTCTTCAAGAAATGCTTAGGAAAAGAATATATCTAAACTAAATTCTGCTTTTATATTTTGTTGTCTACAGCTAACGACATTTAAGCAAAAGTCTTCTTTTCCTCTTGTTCAGTCCCATCTATAGTCATAATGTGCTGTTCCAGATAGTATGGCAAAACAATTAAGATATGGCCAACAAGATATTCAACTCTTAAGGACAGAATAATTCTATAAAAATTGGGAGAAGTAGGGGAATGATCTTGGTGTACATGCATATTCAACCAGAGGTGAAGAAAACCTGAAATATAGGCAAATAAGCATAAACATAGCCTCAGTAAACAGGTTTTTGATGATTTAATTTAGCTTCATCAACTCTGTAATGGAGAAAAAGAGAATTCCATGGATGGAATTCTACTCACGCATGGCACTCATGATTTAAAATAATTGATAAAAGATCTCAACCATGAAACCTAGAAAGTTTAATTAAAAGTGAGCCCGAGTAAAAGTAAGTTCATGTTCAGTAGGCAAGAAATTAGACATGTCAGTAAAAAGATGAGTATAAACAAATTGTGTTTATAGAAAAAAAAAAAGGATAGGGAACAAAGGAAATCTCCTGAGATAAGGTCTACAATTCCAGGTGCTGAATAAACTATGAAGACTTGGAGACTCTTTTTAGGTGTGTTATTTTATTTAAAATTTTTTTTTGGGGGGGGGACTTGGTGAGTGGGGTGTATGTGTGTGTGTGTGTGTGTGTGTGTGTGTGTGTGTATGTGTGTGTTTGGCTTTCAATCACCTACACTGTGAAATGGGGACGAGGTTTTTGTTTGTTTGTTTTGTTTTGTTTTTTGTTTTTCACCTGCTTGGCTTTGGGGGATCATAGAACATTAGGTTTAGAAAAAAGCCTTAAAGACCACTTTCTTTAAGGACGCAGTGTCTCATAATAGAAAGAGCTTGGGCTCTTAAACAGAGGATGCAGGTCTGAGTCAGTTACTCCACAAGCCTTTATTAAGTCCTTAAAATGTGCCAGACACTGTCCTAAGTACTTGTTTACAACAAAGGGCAAAAAATGGTCTTTATCCTAATAGGTTCTCATTGTAGTGGGGGAGACAACATGAAAATAATGGTTTAGATATAAGATATATGTATATGTACATGTACATCTATATTACCTATCATTAGCTCTCTATCATCTTCTCCTATTCCTAATAGTGACAGTTAATTTCTGAGGGAAAGCACTGTGGAGAAGATTGGGGGCAAGAGCAGGTAAGCCTCTTGTAGATGGTGAGGTTTATGTTGAAATCCAAAGTCCAGGGAAGACAAGAAATAGAATTTCCCAGGCATGAGAGACAGACATTAAAAAGCACAGTCAGCAGATGGCCTTGAGTTCAATGCCCCCATTTTATAGGTGATGAGTAGAGGCTCATAGAGGATTAGTTACTTGTCCATGGTCAAATATATATTAAATTTCTGAAGGACTGTAATGGGAATGCAAATTTAAAGATCTTCCCTGCCCCTAGGCTAAAGTGCACCTGGAGCCTGGGGTGGGAGGCTTGTTTTTCAGTAGATACTTCTTGATTGGCCAATGGGTCCAGAAGGTTGTTACATTCTCTGAGCCAGGAGAAGGCTATATAAGCCGTGATGTGAGTCTTTGTTTTGGGGGCTCACTTTGAGAAGTGTTCTGTGATTTGATCTGTATTCTGGGAAGCCATTGTCCAGGGTCCCCCCGGCTTTGAAAAACCCAGATGTGGAAACCCAGATGTTGACTGGGTATGGATGTAATGGTTGGACAGTTTGGAAATCTGTCTACTTGATCTGTTTCTGTCTTGATAATTCTGCCTGTATACTTTGAAGTTCAGGGTGCTGACCTTTTCCCCTGAACAAGGTAAACAATATATGTCTGACTGATTAAAGTAAGCTTGTTAACCCATTTTGAGTTGCTTTCCTTTAACAAAGCAGATCCAAGAACCTGTGGTGGCAGCAAACCTTGAGGACCTTTGGGGTGCTTGCTGCTACAGAATGGCGTCACAAACAGGATCTGCAGAGTAAAAGGAAAGTATGGGGACTGGGATAATTGTTTGTTTCCCAGTTGTGGTAGCTGTGATTCTGTGGAGCTGTGGAGCAGGAGAGGAGAATGGCCTGCATGCAGACTTCGCTGAGCTGAGAGCAGGAATGGTGAGCTGCCTGCATCGGGACCTGGGCAGAAGCCAGGAGCGGCTGCCGCCTGCGGGAGGAAAAGGAACCCAGGAGTTCGGAATTCAGCCACAGGAAAAGATAAGAACTGAGCAGCAAAGCAGGGGCACTGAATGTGTTTCCTGGCTGCATCCCACAGTTTGGGACCCAGGGGGAGGATGGACTTGTGACTATGGTGGGTGGGCTGAAGTGCCGTGAACCCCCAAGGACCCCACCTTGTTAGTTTTGTTGCCCAGCCCCCTCTCTGTACTTGGAAGCAGGGGCTGGAGCTGTGTGAGGGGAAGGATACCCCTCCCCCAAAGAGAACTTTGTTTGCCCTCTTGTTTTGAGTTGAGGTGATAACGCTGTGTACTTTGTGTTTACTTATGGCCCAGTGGCCACTTTGGTAACTTTAGTTCTGTACCTTGAAAATGTGACTTAAGAGATGTTTAGTGCTAATTCAAAAGTAAATTGTCTATGCTATGGGCATGAAAGATCTTGGGGCCGAATGTAATGGGAATGCAAATTTAAAGATCTTCCCTGCCCCTAGGCTAAAGTGCACCTGGAGCCTGGGGTGGGAGGCTTGTTTTTCAGTAGATACTTCTTGATTGGCCAGTGGTTCCAGAAGGTTGTTACATTCTCTGAGCCAGGAGGAGGCTATATAAGCCCTGATGTGTAGCTTTGTTTTGGGGGCTCACTTTGAGAAGTGTTCTGTGATTTGATCTGTATTCTGGGAAGCCGTTGTCCGGAGCCCCCCCGGCTTTGAAAAACCCAGATGTGGAAACCCAGATGTTGACTGGGTATGGATGTAATGGTTGGACAGTTTGGAAATCTGTCTACTTGATCTGTTTCTGTCTTGATAATTCTGCCTGTATACTTTGAAGTTCGGGGTGCTGACCTTTTTCCCCTGAACAAGGTAAACGATATATGTCTGACTGATTAAAGTAAGCTTGTTAACCCATTTTGAGTTGCTTTCCTTTAACAAAGCAGATCCAAGAACCTGTGGTGGCGGCAAACCCTGAGGACGCTTGGGGTGCTTGCTGCTACAAGGACTTATGGCCAGATTTTTCTGACTCCAGATTCAGTCGGTCAACAGGCATTTATTAAGGGCATTTTATGTGGCAGGCACCGTGTGAAATGCTGAGAATACAAAGAAAGGCAAAAAGTAGTTCCTGCCCTCAAGGGACTCAGTCTATTGGGGGAGATGATATATGAACAGCTATGTATAATTAAAACACATACAGGATCAATTGGAGATAATCCATAAAGAAAGACAACAGCATGAAGAGGGGGTAGGGAAGGTCTTCTTGTTGAATATGGGATTTTAGGTGGAACTTGAGGGAGCTAGGGAAGCCAGGAAGTAGAAATGAAGAGATAGAGTATTCCAATCATGGGGAATAGCCAGTGAAGAATGCCCAGAGATGGGAGACTGAGTTTCTTGTGCAAGGAACACAAAAGAGGCCAGTGTTACTATCTGATCACAAAGCACATGTGTGTTTTTATGTGTAGGAGGAGTAAGGTATAAGAAAACTGAAAAGACAGAAGAGGTCCAAGTCGTAAAGTGTTTGCAGCGCTGTGCAGGATTTTCTATTTGATTCTGGAGGGGATAACTAGACACTGAAGTATATTGAATGAGGGAGTGATGTGGTCAATATTTGCTCAATCTGACATTTGACTGGGGATGAACTTGGAGGGAAACTATTAGGTTACTGCAACAGTGAAAGCATGAGGTGATGAGAGCCTGCACTGGAATAGTGGCCATGTGAAAGTAGAAAAATGGGTATAGTTGGGAGATTTTATGAGCATAAAACTGGCAGGCCTTGGCAATAGATTTGACCTAGGGGGTAAGGGGAATTGAAGAGTTGAGGGTGTGGGAGAATGTGAGCCTGGATGACTTGGAGAATAATGGCCTCCTCAAGAGTAATACAGAAGTAAAGAAAGAGGGAAGATTTTGGGGAAAATAAAATCAGTTCAATTTTGGACATGTTGAGTTTAAGATATCTGCAAGACATCTAATTTGAGATGTCTAATTGGTATTTGGAGATCCATCCTGACATCAGCAGTGAAGACAGGTCTGGTCGGTATATCCAAGAGTCGTCTACATAGGGATAATAATTGAACAATGAGAGCTGATGAGATCACCAAATGAATAGATGGAAAAGAGAAGAAGGTCCAGGGGATAACTTTGTTAGAAAGCAATAGATGGTAGGTGTGACCTGGATCAAGATCCAGAAAAGGAGACTAAGTAAGAACAGTGAGGTAGGAGAGGAACTAAGAGTGAGTAATGTCACAAAGATCTAGAGAGAAGATAGTACTAAGGAGAAGTGGGTTGTTGACAGCATCAAAGTCTGCAGAGAGTTCAAGAAGGATAAAGGATGGAAAAGGTCATTATATTTGGCAATGGAAAGAGATATTTGGTAAGTGAATAAAACCAGTATCAGTTGAATAAAGAAGTCAGAAGCCAGGAGAGTGAGAGGAAAGGAAGTGGACATCAAATACTGGTGAATTTCTTAAGGAATGAAGCCCCAAAAGAGAAATGAGATATAGAGCAATATGGCCAGTGGTAATGGACAGATCAATTGAGAATATTTTTGAGATTTGGGGAGACATGGACACATTTATAGATAGTAGGGAAACTGTCAGTAGTGAAGGAGAGATTGAAGATAAGTGAGAAGGTGGAAATGATGGAGTAGGCAATCTGTTGAAGAAGAGAGGCTGCAATGAGAACACTTTACACTGTAGATGTGTTTGCCTTGTATAGTGCCAACACAATATTCACAGTGATGACAGTGGCTGTAAATATGCCAGCATAATTCTCAATCACACAATATAACAGATTCTCCATATAGAAAACAGAAGCAAAACATTTGTTCAGACACCAGAAAACCAAATCCCAACACCAGGAAACTGAATCCATCATAGCAACATAGAAATTAATACACTACAATACAGCAGAGAGCCATACCATCCTTTAGCCTTCCCACAAACTAACACTCACACACCTAGGTATCTCCCTGGGTGTGTCCTCTCTCCCACACCATCTAGCTGCTTTGACTCTCAGCTTCCTTGTGGGCTCTGCTCCACTCTTCAGTAAGATCTTCCCAACACAGGCCCCATGTGATTACATTTGGTCTATTAGGGGCCAAGGAAGATCTTCAAATTCCCATTACCTTTACACATTGGCAAGAGGTGATCCATGTCTTTATATGAGACAGGGATGAAGGCAGAATGACAGAAGGTATCTGGATGACTTGAGATGAGAAAGAGAAAGATAAGGGAATGCTCAACAAATGACGTCAATTATTTCGGTGAAAAAATGAGACAAGGTTTTTGGGTAAGATATGGGGAGAGAGGGAATCATGAGGAAGCTTGAGGAGGGAAGAAAAAGTTGAGAAGATCCACTGTGGTGAATGTGATAATGAATTAGTTGTGGAGGTGTCAAAGGATTACCCGGCCATAGTGAGCATTCAGTTGAAGTTATGTAAGATGAATTTGTAGTCAGCATGATTTCGTGATTTTCTTCAACACTGATGAGCAGCATTTGTTTAAGAGTGAAGTTGCAGGGCAAGAGTGGTAATACAATAAAGTGAGGTAAAGTACAGCAGAGAAGAGGACAGTGTAAAATTGAAACGATTCACCAAAGAGTCAAGATGGGCAAGAAATAAGTTTAGCTAGTATAGAGGTGAGGACCTGGAAAAGAACTGAAGAGTTGAGGGATTAATGTTCACAGTGGTGATAAATAACAGGATTTGGGTTTTTTAAGAAAAAGGGAAAGATGAAATGACAATGCTGTTGTTGTTCAGTCATTTTCAGTTGTGTCCAACTCTTCATGACCCCATTTGGAGTTCTCTTGGCAAAGGCACTGTAATGGTTTGTCATTTCTTTATCCAACTCATTTTACCAGTGAGGAAACTGAGGAAAACAGGGTTGAGTGACTTACTCAGGGTCACAAAGCTCATAAGTGTCTGAGGTTTTATTTGAATACAGGAAGATGAGTCTTCCTTACTCCAAGCCCTTTTCTCTATTCACTGCTCCACCTTGCTGCCCTGAAATGACAGTAGCTTGTAATAATATAAGGAAATTATGGAGTTTGTTAACATGGAAGTGGTATATTTATGAGTGATTTCAACATCAAAGTTATAGTCTCTGTGTGTGAGACTAAGATGGAGTGGAAGAGTGGTCATACGAAATGAAAAAGTTGAGGAACTGTGAGATTAGGGTATTTGAAGCAGTATCAATATATATGTTGAAGTTTCCCTAGTTTGGGGTAAGAGATGAAGAGAAGAGAAAGTCTGTGAGCTAGCCATTATACTTATTAAGAATGAAAGGAAAGTATTCTGGAGGTAGGTAGATAACAGCTACTAGAATATTGATTGGGTGGTACATAAAGAATGATTGAAGCTCTCAGGATGAAAGGTTACTGGATGATAGTGGTAGATGAAGTAACCTGTGAGTGGCAATGGAGAACAAGGAGTCCTCTAAAAGTGCTTCCCCCTCCACTAGCAGGTGAAAATAGAGCCAGTGCTGGGGAGTGTGGCAGGGGAGGTTGTGTCATCAAGTGGAAGCCATGTCTCAAAGAGAACTACAGGGTGAAAGTGAAAAAGGCAAAGATTTTAGATGAAAACCAGTTCATTACCTATGGAACATGCATTCTACATAACATGGTGGAAGCAATGGGTTGCTTCATTGTGCAATAATGGGGTTGACTTGAGCGGAATGGAGATAAAGTACTGGGCTATAGAGGAAAGAAAGAGTGTTTGAGTGATAACTGTCAGGAGTTCAGATACTACATCATGTTTTCATTTGTTACTGAAGAAGAAACACAGAGATGCTATTTCATGATGATGTTTAGTGTATATATTAAGCCTTTGCATTTGCTTTATAAATTATATTTTTAAATTTTTATCTACTGTTGGTCTCTAAGGCTCCACTTATAAGTGAACTCCTTGTCTCTCTTTTATTTCATTTATCTTTTTCTGCTATAATCTACCTTTTCCTCACAGAATCCAAAAAAATCACATCTATATGACATGTTCAAATTGACTTTTACAGTCATAATAATGTCCAATTCCTGAGTAATTGAGGGAATTGCTATACTATCAATCCAGGTCCATTAAGACAGTTAAGAAAACTAGAATGCTCTGCGTTTGAAGGAAGAAGGTAGAAACAATTCATGGAAAATGGTCCATTTTGTCATGCTATAAGGATATAGCCAATATTTTAAAAATAATTTTGTTGATACCTTTTGTTTCAACATCAGTCATTTCTGGACATGTTCCACTCCTTATCTTTAGCCTCCCCCCACCCATCATAAAATTTATCCTTGGGCCAGCTAGGTGGTGCAGTGAATAGAGCACCAGCCCTGGAGTCAGGAGGACCTGAGTTCAAATCTGGCCTCAGACACTTGACACACTTACTAGCCTGTGACTTTGGGTGGGTCACTTAATGCCAGTTGCCCTCCAAAAAACGAAAATAAGTAAATGAATGAATGAGTGAATAAAATAAAATTTACCCTTCTCTTCTAGCAAAGATTTAGCTAATGCATATCTGGCTCCTTTTGTCATTTTTAAATAAATATCAGTTCTTCAAGGGTTAGACTGTAGTTCAGGAACTCCAGACCATAAGTTAAAAAAATAGGGAGAAATATCAGACAAGTTTATGGAATACTGAAAATATATGTTGGGAAAGAGGATGCCAGTGTCTTTAAGCCAAAGCACATCTCTGGAGTGGTATCCAAAAGGCATCAACTATTTTTCTTTAATTTGGGAGCTTCAATATGGGTGTCTGAGATCAAAACCAGGAATTAATTTTGAATCAAATGAACCAAGACTGTGCTCAACATACAAAGCCAAGGACTAGTTACCAGTATATCTGAATTAGGCCTCAAGGAAATAGCAAGGCAAAATTGTCATGAAATTGAAGGAAAATCTGATAATAGCTCCTTTTGAAGTGGAAGCCTTGACCCCTGACTTGTAGGAAACTAGGACTAGAAAAGACCTTCACCCATGTGGTACTTCATGTTTATTACATTTGATCTCATAAACTTCCCAAATTTCTATCTTATTCCATAAGTAAGACCATTGTCCCTTCTTTTGGAAGACTGACACATTCAAATTAGGTCTGTGAAGGGGTAGAATATCTTTGAGAAGGCAAATCAATTCATTACAGTCAATTTTTGTGCTGTTCCCTTATGACCATGGAGACTCTCTGACATACATTTGAAAGCTTCTGTCTGTGTAATCCCCCCCCCCCCCCTTAGAATTTGAGCTCCTAGAGATCAAAACTTCCTTGGCTTTTACGATTGTAAATCCACTTCACTTATCATCATACTTTATGCATAGTCAGCACTTGAAAATGTTTTATTCATTCATTCAGTTCAACAAATATCAAAAGGGTCCATGGTGTTTAAGGCCCCATGCTAGGGCTGAGTGAGGAAGCAAAATAAAAAGAAAACTATGTGATGATCATTTTACTTCTGTTTTCTCTATACAATAACAATTTCAAATATTGAAAAGGTTATAATTAGCAGGATTAAGAGGGAAATGCAGCCCAAGAGAGGAGATGTCACCTAGTTGTTTTAAATGAATTTAAGAATAGCATTGATGGTCAGACAAGTGATTTGCCCAAAATCACACAGTTAGTGGCAGACGCAAGACTAGAATTCAAGTATCCTGATTCCTGATTGAGGATATTGTATTTTCCATTGTATTGTACTTACTATAGATTAATAAATTATTATCATATTGATCAATGAAGTTGATGGTTAATAATCTATTATGAAGTTTTTGTGTGTCAGAGAGTGAAAACTAAGAATATGTAAAAAGCAGAAGAAATAAATAGGGATTTTTTCATTTATTTTTTGCATATTTTTGTGTAGTTTATTTTTTTATTCTTTCATTTACATCATTCATTGCCACAAGATTTTGACTTGAAAATTTTCTCCCCATTTTTTCCCCTAGCCACTATCCCAAAATAGTGATCCCACTGAATATCACTTCACCCTATCTGCTCTCTCCTATAGCTTTCCGCATTCCCCCTCTGACTTTCCAGTAGGGCATGGTGGATCTCTATGCCCCAGTGCCTGCATATCTTATTTCCCAGTTACATGTAAAAGAATAATAATAATATATTTTTAAAACATTTGATTTTAAACTTTGAATTCCAGATTCTTTCCCTATCTCCCTCATCACCCACCCTTACTGGGAAGATAAGCAATTCAATATAGCTTGGACATCTGTAGCTATGTAAAAAATTTCCATAGTGAATGTGTTGTGAAAGACTGACTATATTTCCCTCCATCACATCCCACCCCCCATTTATTCTATTCTCTAATTTGATCCTATCCCTTCTCAAAAGTGGGTGTTTCTAACTTATCCCCCGCCCAGCCTGCCCTCCCTTCCATCATCCCCCCTCTTATCCCCTTACCCCTTACACTCCTGTAGGGTGAGATGCCCTATTTAGTGTGTATGTCATTCCCTCCCTAAGCCAAATTCATTGAGAATAAGGTTGACTCGTTCCCTTTTGCCTTCCTGTTCTTCCCCTCCATTGCCTTTTCTATATGATATAATTTACCCCATTCTATCCCTCCCCATCTCCTCTCATTATATTCCTCTCTTACCTCTTAATTTCACCTTTTAAGTATCATTCATTCATCTTCAATTGGTCCTGTACCCTCTTTCCATGTATACCTATACACATATATACACATGTTCACATATGTATTCCTATGACTATATACCCTCCTATATAGACGTATATATGTATGTATACATACATACATATATATGAATGTATAATATATATACATATATACGTAAATATATGTGTATATATACACACATTTCTATTACCTTCAACTATTCTCATACTGAGAAAAGTTTCATAAGTTACAATTATCATTTTTCCATTTAGTAATATAAGTAGTTTAATTTTGATAAGTTCCTTATTATTTCTTTTCCATGTTTACCTTCTCATGTTTCTCTTGCTTCTTTTATGTGAATGTCAAATTTTCTATTCAACTCTAGTTTTTTTGTCAAGAATGCTTGGAAGTCTTCTATTCCATTGAATGACCATATTTTCCCCTGAAACATGACACTCAGTTTTGCTAGGTAGGTGATTCTTGGTTTTAATCCCAACTCCTTTGACCTCTGGAATATCATATTCCAAGCCCTTCAATCCCTCAGTGTAGAAGCTGCCAGATCCTGTGTTATCCTGATTGTGTTTTCATAGTATTCAAATTGTTTCTTCCTTGCTGCTTGTAGTATTTTATCCTTGATCTGTGAATTCCAGAACCTGGCTATAATATTCCTAGCAGTTTTCTTTTGGGGAATCTTTTTCAGGAGTTGATTCGTGGATTTTTTTCAACCTCTAGTTTTCCCTCTGCTTCTAAAACATCAGGGCAATTTTCCTTGAGAATTACTTGAAGGATGATTTCTAGGTTCTTTTTTTGATCATGGCTTTCAGGTACTTCAATAATTTTTAAATTATCTCTCCTGGGTCTATCTTCCAGGTCAGTGGTATCTCCAATGAGATATTTCACATTGACTTCTGTTTGTTCATTTGTTTGGTTCTTTTTAATAGTATCTTGATTTCTCATGAAGTCAGTAGCTTCCATTTGCTCCTATCTAATTCTGAAGGAATGATTCCCTTCAGTGAGCTTTTGAGATTCTTTTTCCATCTGTCAAATTCAGCTTTTCAAGGCATTCTTCTCCTCATTGGCTTTTTCAGCCTCTTTTGCCATTTGAGTTAGTCTATTTTTAAGGTGTTATTTTCCTCAGTCAGGTTGTTGATTCTCATTTCATAATTTTCTTGCATTGCTCTCAATTCCCTTCTGAATTTTTCCTCCACTTCTTTTATTTGGTTTTCAAAACCCTTCTTAAGCTCCTCTATGGCCTGTAACCAATTCACATTTTTTTGGAAGCTTTTGATGCAGGAGTTCTGACTTTGTTTCCTTCCAGCCATTCCATACTTTGATCTTTTTTGTCTCCAAAAAGGCATCTATAGTCGGGTTGCTGTGCTTGCCTTGCTTCCTTTTTTTGCTCATGTTGCTACTCAATTACTTGCATTTTGAACTTTTTGCCACTGTAGAACTCTGCTTCCAGAGAGGAGAGCTTTATCCCAAATTGCTGGGGTTTTCACAGCTGCCAGAACTATTAGTTAGTTACTTTCTCTGAAGCCTCCATTGGCTCTGGCACCTGGTCATACACCCCAGGATCTCCACCCTAGACAGTAATCCAGATCCCAGTAGGTTAAAGCAAGAGCAATTATCCCTCACACTGGAAGCTTGGTCCCCCTACAATTGGCAGACCAGGAGTTTTGAAGCAGCCACCTGACAGCAGCTGCTTGAGTACCATGCCTCAACTTCTTCATCCTCCAAGGTGTAAAGGCCTGACTGTACTCCTGAACTCCCAATTCACAAAGTCCATACTGCTCTGACCTCTCACTTTGTCTTCAGTATTTTTGAGTTGATAATTCTGGAAATCTCCACAGCTGCTGGTGAGCTGACATTCTTCCAGCCAGGGGCTGTTTTTGTCATCCCTGAGGCTAAAATCTCAGGCTTGCAGGGGGCTTGGCTCTGTTCCCAACATGCTGTGCTGGCTGCTTCCTGCCAGCCTGCCAGGCGGTCCTCAGCAGGAGCTTAGCTTCTCTGTGTCCTTTTGTGGGTTCTGTAGCTCCAAAGTTTGTTCAGAGTCACCTTTTACATGAATTGGAGGAGGTGGAAGCAGAAGCCATGTGGAAGTCCTGTTTCTACACCGGATTTTTTCATTTAGAATTAGATTTCTGGATGAATGAAATAGAGATGATGCAAGGAAAGTTATGTATTCTCACCTCAGTTTGTTTTTTTAAGCTAAACTCATTTTATTTTTAATATTTTTTAGTTTATTATTTTCATTGTTCAAATAACAAGTTTTTTTAAATAAAACTATTCCTTCCATTATGCCCCATTGAGTTATAATAATCATCATCATTAATGATAAAATAAACTTTCCATAAGTACATAATATGGCAAAACAAATTCCCACATTGGCTGTTAGAAAACATATATTTCTTCTGTAGTTTGAATTCATCACCGCTCTGTTAGGAAATGAGTAGCATATTTCAAACTTGTGATTTATGACTATATTGACCAGAAATCTGAAGAATTCTAAAGATTGTTTTTCTTCATATTATTATAATTATATAGATACTACAGCTCTCCTCACTTCATTGTGCGTCAGGTCAAAAAGGCCTTCTCTGTTCCCTCTAAAATTGTCAATTTTATCATTTTATTGGACGTTAGTATTCCAATACATTTATGTATCACAGTTCAGTCATGCCCCAAAAAGAAGACACCATTTTAATTCCCTAATTTCGGCTATCACAAAAAAATGATGATCTGTATTTTTTGTACATTATATATAATTTTAGAGGCATAATTGAGCAAATCTTGGGAAATTATAAGATATTAGACATCTGAGAGTCATTGAACATTTATTTCCTTTAAATTAGTTGCTGAATTTGTATATCTTATTAAATCAGCTTTTAGAAAGAGATAATATATATTTCAAAACTGCTTCATGTCTTCACAGAAGATATTTTCAATAATATGAAATAGTTTAGTTAAATAGCTGTCTTTTGAGGGCAGTTAGGCACTTTTCATTAAGAATTTCCAATGATTCATTCTGTCTTTATTGAAATTTATGCCACCTCCTTAACTTTGATGACTGATTTTTTTAATTTTAATTTTTTTTGTTTTCATCATTCATTTCCACAAGATTTTGAGTTACAAATTTTCTGCCCATCTTTCTCCTACCCACCCACCCTAAGATAGCAAACCTACTGAATACATCTTCCCTCAATCTGCCCTCTCTTATATCTTTCACTATACCACATCTAACTTTCTAGTAGTACAAGATGGATTTCTATCCCCACTGTCTGTATATCTTATTTCCAAATGGCATGCAAAAACCAATTTTTTTAACATTTGTTTTTTTAAAACTTTGATACCCAGATTCTTTCTATTCTTCCTGCCTCACCCAGCCCCACTGGGAAGATAATCAGTTCAATATAGGTTGTACATGAGTTTACACAAAACGTTTCCAAAGTAGTCATATTGTGAATGACTGATTATATTTCCCTCCATTCTATGCTGCCCCCCACTTATTCTATTTTCTACTTTAACCCTGTCCCTTTTCAAAAGTATGTGCTTCTAACTACCCTTTCCCCCAACCTGCCCTCTCCTCCATCATCCCCTTTCTCATCCCCTTCCCCCCTACTTTCCTGTAGGATAAGATACCCAAATGAGTGTGTATGTTATTTCATCCTTAAGCAAAATTCACTGAGAGTAAGGTTGACACATTCCCTTTCACCTTCCTGCTCTTCCCCTCCATTGTAACAGTTTTCTCTTGCCTCCTTTTTGTGAGATAATTTATAATGGCATAATCTATTCTATCTTTCCCTTTCTCCTTTTCTCATTATTACTCTCTCACCTCTTAATTTTATTTTTTAGATATTATCCCTTCCTATTCAAATGATCCTGTGCTTTCTGTCCATGAATACATGTACACACATATACACACATATGTATTTATACACACATATACCCTCCTATACATATATGTATGTGTGTGTACATAGATTGATAGATAGATAGATAGATAGATAGATAGATATAGATATAGATATATTCCTTTCAACTGTCCTCATACTGAGAAAAGTCTTATAAGTTACAATTATCATTTTTCCATATAGGAATGTAAATAGTTCAACTTTAATATGTTCCTTATGATTTCTTTTTCCTGTTTACCTTCTCCTGCTTCTTTTGCTGCTTGTATTTGAAAATCAAATTTTCTGTTCAGCTCTGTTTTTTTTTTTTCAAGAATACTTGAAAGTTCTCTATTTCATTGAATGACCATATTTTCCCCCGAAGCATTAAACTCAGTTTTGCTGGGTAGGTGACTCTTGTTTTTAATCCTAGCTCCTTTTATTTCCAGATTATCATATTCTAAGCCCTTTGATCCCTTAGTGTAGAAGCTCCTAGATCTTGTGTTATCCTGATTGTGTTTCCACAGTACTTGAATTGTTTCTTCCTGGCAGCTTGTAATATTTTCTCCTTGACTTGGCAAGAGTGGAATTTGGCTATGATATTCCATGGAGTTTTCTTTTTGAGATCTTTTTCAAGAGGAGATCACTTTGGTTCTAGAATATTAGGGCAATTTTCCTTGAGAATTTCTTGAAGGATGATTTCTAGGCTCTTTTTTTATCATAGCTTTCAGATAGTCCAGTAATTTTTAAACTATCTCTCCTGGATCTGTTTTCCAGGTTAGTAGTTTTTCCAAAGAGATATTTCCCATTGCCTTCTATTTTTTCATCTCTTTGGATCTGTTTTATGGTATCTTGATTTCTCATAAAATCATTTGCTTCCATTTACTAATCTAATTTTGAAGGAATTATTCTCTTCAGTGAGTTTTTTGAAATTCCTTTTCCACCTGGAAAATTCAAATTTTTAAGGCATTCTTTTCCTTCCTGGCTTTTTGGAACTCTTTTGCCATTTGAGTTAGTTTCTCTTTTAAGGCATTAATTATTTTCTTCAGAATATTTTTGGGTCTCCTTTAGCAGACTGTTGCCTTGCTTTTCTTTCTTTTGTTTTCTCTCTTTTTTAGTTTTTAGAGTACATCATTCATTTCCACATGATTTTGAATTACAAATTTTCTCCCCATTTTTCCCTACCCACCAGCACAAAACAGTGATCCCACTGAATATCCCCTCCATTAATCTGCTCTCTCCCATCTTTCCCATCGCCCTATGACTTTCCAGTAGGATATGGTGGATCGCTATGCCGCAGTGTCTGTGTATCTCTTTTCCCAGTTACATGTAAAATAATAACATTTCTCTTCCAAATTTTTCCTCCACTTCTCTTATTTTCTTCTTAAGGTCCTCTATAGCCTGTAACCAACTCATATTTTTCTTTGAAGCTTTTGGTGCAAGAGTTCTGACTTCACTGTCTTCCTCCTGTTCTATGCTTTGATCCTTTTTGTTCCCAAAATAGGAGTGTAAAGTTGGGATGCTCTGTTTACTTTGCTGCTTTTGCCTGCTCTTGTTGCCACTCAATTACTTGACTTTTGGGCTTTTTGCCACAATAGGACTCTGCCATCATACAGGGGAGCTTTGTCCCTAATGCTGGGGTTTTCTCAGCTGCCGAAGGTATTAGTTGGGTGCCCTGTCTGAAGCCTCCACATGCTCTGGCAAGCTGATCCCAAACCCCAGGACCTCCACCCTAGACAGCAATCCATATCCGAGCTGGTTAAAGCAAGAGCAATTACCCCTCAGACTGGAAGGTTGGTCCCCTTACAATCTGCAGACCAGGAGCTCTAAAGCAGACACAAGGTGGGTGGCTGCAGGGCTGTGGAGCCTCAGCTGCTTCTAGCTCCAGAGGAAAAGGCTGGACAACACTGCTGAATTTTCAGGTCCCAATGTCATCACTGCACTGAACTCTCACTTTGTCCTTAGCATCTGTGGGTTGATAATTCTGGAAACCTCTATAGATGCTGGTGATCTGGAGTCCCTGGAGCCGGTGGCTGGTCAGGCCATCCTGAGGCTAAAACCTCAGGCTCACAGGGGACTGGTTCGACTCCCCGAGCGCTGGCTGCTTTTTGCCCACCTGCTGGGCTGTCCTCAGTGAGAGATTCACTTCTCTCAGTCATTTTCTGGGTTCTGTCACTCTAAGATTTTCATGAATTGGTGGAGGTGGAAGCCACTCCCCTTGCCTTACTTTTCTTGATTTTCCTGCATCATTCTCATTTCTCTTCCCAAGTTTTCCTCCAGTTATCTTACTTGATTTTAAAAATCCTTCTTCAGCTCCTCCATAGGCTGTAACCAGTTCATATTTTTCTTGGAAGATTTTGATGCAGGAGTTTTTATTTCATTTACTTGTTCTGGTTCCATTTATTTATCTTTTTTGTCCTCAAAAAAGGATTCTGTGATCTGATTGCACTTCCTCTGCTTGCTCATCTGGACAGCCAATTACTTGACTTTTGAGTTCTTTGCCACATTAGAACTCTGCCTCCTGAATGGAGAGAGCTGTGTCCCAAATTGCTGGGGGTTTTACAAATGTTGTCAGAGCTAAGAGGAGAGCACCCTCTCCACAGACACTCCAAACCCTGGCCCACTGGCCACACACAAACCAGGACCTCCACCCAAACCCTGGGGATCCAGTTCCAAGTAGGTCAAAACAAGAGTGATTACCCTCTGAATGTTTTCTTGGTCCCCCTATGACCTGCAGGCCAAGAGCTCTGGAGGCAGCCCCGTGGCAGTAGCTGAAGCCATTGCACCTCCTCTACCTCTTGCCCTGGGGGCAGGGTCCGGACTCTGTTCTTCTCTTATCCAGTTCCAACAGAGTTCTCCACTGATCTTTTAATTTCCACTTTGTCAAGAGGTAGCCCATTCTATTTTGGTTATCTCTAATTATTAGTAAGGTAATATTTATATTAAGTCTAAATTAGCTTCTTTTATTCCTAAGCTGATCCTGACACAGAAGTAATTTTTTTTTCTTTTTTCCTTTGGCAGGTAAGTGGTACAGTAGAGAATGGTGGGTTGGGATTCATGGTGATTTGAACTCAAATCTTTCCTCAAAAATTCAGAAGCTGTGTGACCCTGGATAAGTTAGTCAGACTTACTAAGATTCTGTTTTCTTATTTCTAAAATGAAGATAATAATTGTGCCTACTTTCAAGAGTTCTTTGGGATATAAAAAATGATGTATATAAAGTACTTTCCAAACTTTAAAGCTCTATCAAAATGCCATCATCATCATCATCATCCTCATCATCAATCATCAGCATTATTTTCTATCATTCTTCACCACTCTTCTAGGAATGCCTGATAGTTGAGTCTTTGTGTTTCATTTTCTCTGGACAATAATCTTTGCAGGTTGAGTCGACATCCAGGAAATCCTAAAAGAGCCAGAAGATATCCTCCATAATTGTCTCAATTTTCTCATTTGAGAATAATAATGCTTCCTCCCAGGCTTCTTGTGCGATCAGATGAGTCAACATGTTTTAGAAGTACTTTGCACATTTTAATACATTATTTTTAGCACATTGGTTAGAGAAGTCATCAATCAACAAAAATCAGTTACTCCCTTGATCGCCACCCCTCCCCCTGGCAACAAAACTAATTTTAAAGTTCATTTTCCCCTCAATCTTAAAAAATACATACAAAAAAGGACAAGACTGGTTGCTTAATACTTTCTCATTTATCTAATTTTAGCTACGGGGTGCAGTGAATAGAATGCTGGACTTAGAGTGTAGACGACCTGAGTTCAATTCTAGCCTTAGACGCTTACTAGCTGTGTGACCCTGAATGAACCTCAGTTTCCTCAACTGAAATCAGGGATAATAATAGGACCCACTCCCAGGGTTGTTGTAAGGATCACATGGTCCTCATTTGTAAAGCACTTAACATAATTGGCACAGAGTTATTGTTGCTGTTGTTGCTGATCAGCTGTTTCAGTCCTTTTTCATGACCCCAGATGGGGTTTTCTGGGCAAAGATACTGGAGTGCTTTGGCATAGAGTATGTACTAAATAAATTCTTGTGTTTTGCTGCTTCTTTTTCAATCCAGTCAAGTGCATTTTTCTACTTAGAAAGTCTTATGCACTCACCGGGTAGTAGCTTTTCTTCCTAGCTCAGTGAATTCCTCCTGCGTGACTAGTGAAAATTCTTCCTTGTTGTTGCTTTCCATTTTCAGCTTTCTCTTGTCAAGTAATTTTGATTTTTCTCTCACAAAGTCCCAGATGAGATAATTTGAGAGTAATCATAATTCTCATTTTTATTTAAAGGTTTTTTCCCATCCCAACCTGAAATTGAGTTGCTTCCTGAAAATATCATATTTTAAGAATCCATGATTTTCCTAGGTGAGAGTACTTCTGATATTGAGCCATGCCCTAACTCTATGCTATGGTTAAATGGTTAATCTTAGTTATTACGAATATATAATATATATGTATAAAATGTAAACATATGTGTGTATATATGCTATGTGAATATAGGTAAATGCTATATATGCACGGTGTGTGTAAATGCTACATATGTATATGTAAATATCATATAAGTAAGTGTTATATATGTAAATGCTATATGCATATCGCACATATATATATAAATGTTATACATGCATATTGCAATACACACAAGAATGTTTATTATTCATTGGTATCCATGCTTCCTCTAATGAGTCTGTCTCAACCTAGTGTAGCAGCAAGCACCCCAAGCGTCCTCAGGGTTTGCAGCCACCACAGGTTCTTGGATCTGCTTTGTCAAAGGAAAGCAACTCAAAATGGGTTAACAAGCTTATAATCAGTCAGACATATATCGTTTACCTTGTTCAGGAGAAAAGGTAAGCACCCTGAACCTCAAAGTATACAGGCATAATTATCAAGACAGAACATCAAGTAGACAGATTTCCAAACTGTCCAACCATTACATCCATACCCAGTCAACATCTGGGTTTCCACATTCTGGGTTTTTCAAAGCCGGGGGACTCTCAACAACGGCTTCCCAGAATTCAGATCAAATCACAGAACACTTCTCAAAGTGAGTCCCAAAACAAAGCTACACATCAGGGCTTATATAACCTTCTCCTGGCTCAGAGAATGTAACAACCTTATTGACCCACTGGCCAATCAAAAAGTATCTACTGAAAAACAAGCCTCCCTCCCCAGGCTTCAGGTGCACTTTAGCCTAGGGGCAGGGAAGATCTTCCAAATTTACATTTGCATTACACCTAGCTAGTCTCATATTCTTAGAAGAGTAACCTATTTCTTCAGCTGTACTTGAATATTTGCTGAGTAGTAGGACGTTCCAGGTCTTCTACTCTCCTCTAGGGTACAAATCTCCTTTGAGACCCCTGGGTCAATACCATTGACAGTATGTCATCTGAACTGAGATTTTTTTTGGAAAATACCATGAAGGAGTAGAAAATACCCCCAAAATCATGAGGCAATCACCAAAGTCTCATTTTTTTTAAATGATAGAACACATTTTAGGAAAGCAAAATACCAATTAACTTTAATTGCAGCTAACGAACCAGAATTCTCCTTTAGCCAGTTTATTTTATAGATCTTTATTTTTGTACAACTTTATATTGTGTTCATGTTTAGAAAAAAATATTGTATTGAAAACTTTAGTCTAATTTTCATACAGAAAATGGAATTAAATATCATTATTAATGAATTTTTAAAAAAAATCAACTTCCAGGGATCCAATGTATTCTACTCAATCTCTTCAACCCTCAGCATCTCAATAATGAACACTATAGATACTCCAAATTTCTCAGTCATCAGAGAAAGCTTCGGTGACTCTTATTAAGTTCAGCTTAATAAGTCTCGAAAATAGACAAGTCATTAAAAAGATATTGAGCAACATGATTTGAAACTTTAATTCCACAGAACATCTCAATTTGTGATCATTTCATTTAATAAGTGTTTTTATTGGATCAGGTTTCTATGTTATGACAGAGTACTGTTTTTTCCTTGCTTTGCTTTAGATATGAGGAAAGATTTAATTCTGTTGCTTGAGACATTTTTGAACAGGATAATTTACTAAAAATTTTATAAAGTATCAGTGTAATCAAATTTTAATGAATCAAAACCTGTGGCTTTGGAGCTGCCATTTAATTCAACCCATAACCCAAATATATAAGCTATCATAACATCCTCCACATTTTACTTGCAGATATACAAAAAAAGGGGTAACCCTACCACTTCTAAAGGCAACTAATTCCACCTTTAAACCGCAGTAATTAAATCATTATGGACTAGTCTTAATTGGTGCCATCCAGCTAGTTCTGAATCTACCCACTGTATTCATGTCTAACATATGTGTGTGCATTTATCCATCTTTTCCAAAAGAATATTATGAGACAATTTATCAGATGTTTTACTGAAATCCAACAAAATTATATACCCTGATCATCTGGTTTTTAATCATTTTTTGTTTAAAAGGAAATAAGGCTGGGTTTTTTGGCATATTCCTGTAAACCCTGCCTCTAGAGTGGCTGAGTTCACTCATAGTCACTTATGTTTAGGAGTTCTGAGCTACAGGATTGGGGTAGTTTATTGGGAGTCTGCAGTTAGATTTGCATCAATCTGGTGAGTGCTCTGGGAGCAGAGGGCTACTAGACTGCCTAAGGAGGGGTGAGTTGGAAAAACAGAGCAGCTTAAAGCTTCTGTGCCTATCAGATTTGGGATTAAACCTGTGAGTGAATACTGCACTTAAAACTTGGGTGAGATAGTTGAGTCATTTTTCAGTTGTGTCTGACATTATGATCTCATTTGGTTTTTTCTTGGCGAAGATACTGGAGTGGTTTACCATTTCCTTCTCGATTTTATTTTACAGATGAGGAAACTGAGGCAAACAGGATGAAGTGACTTGCCTAGGGTAACACAGCTAGTAAGTATCTGATGCTGGATTTGAATTCAAAAAGAAGAGTCTTCTTAACTCTTAGCCTAGCATAAGAAAATACAGTCCCATTGGGGGGAAAAAAAAGCAATAAGATTTTTCTGCCATGACCAGATGAAATCACAATGCCTCTTGGTAATCACTGTTTTTTTTTTTAGCTTTTTATTAACTATCTCTTCAACAATCTGTTCTAAAATTTATTCTACAACGGAAGATAAATTTACTGTTCTATAGCTTGCAGACTTTCAGATGTGTTTTGCAGCTATTTATTTCTAAATAAATTAAATCAAATCCTATAAATACATAAGTTTTCAGATACTGCCTCTTAAATCACTATCAATATTGACTTATCTCACTTCGGTTAGATGATTGTAATTAGTATATATTCTTTTCTTCTGGCTGTCTTTGTTCTGCAAAATTTCATAAATATATTTGTATATTTCCATATTTTCTTCATATTTCACAATTTTAATTCTAATGCAGCATTTATTACATCAATGTACCACACTTTGTTCAACAAGTCTCCTGTTATTGGAAATCTAAGTACCTTCCAGTTTTTATATTGACATATATGTGCTGCTATAAAAAAGAAGCAAATCTAAAGAGAACTCTTTTGGTGGTTTGCTTTTGAAAAACAGGATGTATTCCCAACAATGGAATACTTGGATCAAAGGACATGCTTATTTTTGTCACTTTTTCCATTTTGCTTGTCAGAATGCTCTCCAAAGAGCTGCTCTCATTGGGCAGTGGTTTCAATTGGGTCTCAGTCTTCATGACGCCATTTAGAGTTTTCTCAGAAAAGATACTAGAATTGTTTGCCATTTCCGTTTCCAGCTCATTTTATAGATGAGGAAACTGAGACAAATATGGTTAAGTGACTTGCCCAAGGTCACACAGCTAGTCTGTGTCTCAAGCCAAATGATAACTAAGAAAGAAGAGTCTTCCCAACTCTCAGCCTGCCACTCTAGACACCACTAGGGCCAAAGAGCTACTACAAATTTATGATTCTATCAGCAATGAATGAACATATTCATTTCTCTATACCCACCGCTCTGTTGAGTTTCATTGTTCTAAATTATTTTTGCAAATTTGATTGATTAATGAGAACATTTCAATTATTATAAAGTTAAATTTTTTCAGAGTGATTATATATAATTTGGTTCCTTTTTTGAAAATTCTTTATAATCTTTTTATTATTTATTCATTGAATACCAAGAAGAGCCTCTAAAATTTTTAACCATTCCTTATATTTTTATATGTAAATTTTGTCAGTCATATTTGCAATAAATACTTGGCATACCATAAGTACTTGGTTATTTTTATGATATCATTTTGTTGTATGGATTTTTTAACTCTTTAATAGCATTAGGCACAACCATTTTGACCCTAATTATTCCTTCCATCTGTCTAATTGGAAAAAAAAAATCTACCTTCTTATGGTCATGAAACATATTTTAATGTATTTCTTCTTTGTGATTGTTTTTAATGCTTGTATAACATAGCTAGAATTCACTTAGGTGTATGATATGACACATGTATCTAAATTCAATTTCTGACAAATTATAACCAATTTTCTAATTGCTTTTTATTTTATTCTATTTTTTTGCAGTGTTGGCAAGTGCTAGTTTTTTACATTTATTTAGTATATGTATAAAATCTCTATTCTATTCCATTGACCTATTTTTTTCTGTTTTTTTATCTAATATCACAGTTAACACCTCCCGTGATAACTGCTTTCTACTATTTTAACATCTAAGAATATAAGCCGGTCTCCATCAGTTTCACTTGTCTGACATTTCCCTGGGTATTCCACATAAGGCTACATCATTTCCTTCATCCAACTGACTTTAAGATCAAGAAAACATAAGATCTCATGATGCTTACATATTGATAATTGAACATTTGATATTCCAGAGGAAAATATCCCTGAGATAGGCCTTAATTCACCAAGGTATTTACTATGCATTCAGCACAATTATTCACAGTTCCTCATAAGATATAACAGAAAAAACCTTTTTCAATTATCCACTTGTCCTAATTAACAGAATAGGCAATGGTATCCACAACTGTTGTTGAAGAGATTTAGGAGAGTCAAAGTGGAAGAGGAATTCCTTTTAGAGGTAATGTCTTTCAGATATTCTTTTGGGTGGATTGCATCATGATGGTTGCTTCAAGGCCACGGTGACTATAAATCCTTCTATAAAAGATTTATATCTACTCAAAAGACTTTTACTTAACCATTCATACAGGAAGAATCAAAGTGAACAGAAAATGCCTACTGTTTAGATTATGATGTGCAGCTAGATGGACAACCGAGTTCATCAGTGCATAAATATAGATTAGACAGTTAAATTTGGTATTTTATTGGGTCTAAAACCAAACAGGAGAATTGTGGCTCGATAGATTTACCTTTGAGAAGTTAAGAAATTCTTTAATGGACCCTGAATTCCTCCTATAAATAAAGACCCACATTTTTTAAATCAATATTCTACCTGTATTCATGACTATGATTCATGGAACACTACATACTCTTTGAAAAATTAAAATTTAGTTAAGGTTAATGACAGGCGAGTGGTAAGATTAGACTGTAATAGAAAATAGACAATTAAGAACATACAAACAAGATTAATAGTAAAAGATGTCATTCAAGAAATGTATGATCAAAAAAGAAAAGAACAGAAAAGAAATGAGCTGATCACCTAGTGGGAGGGAAATATAACCAAATAAATAGTTCATTGATATATCTCAGGTACCTTTGCAATATCAGGAGAAAACAAGGAAGAACCTTACGTAATGGATTGGAATAGGAACTGCTATTGTAAATTTATGAGAGGACATGGAAAAATCTGTTCTTCATATAGCTGCAGAAATAATCTAGATGCACCAGAGATTTTTTTCTGGAATTTTCTGTCCATTTCTCTTGAGCTACAAAATATTTTTTATTCTTATGTCAGTCTACTCTTCTTCTATACCTTCTACCTTCCAGCCAGATGACCTTCCTTTGCCCTCCTTTCCTTTTCCTGCAGGGCAGACCTTATTCCTGCAATGCACACTTTCCACACTTTACCCCTTCCTCTATAGGCCTGCTCAGGTTCAACCTTCCTTGTGAAAGACTTTCCTGCTTGTGCTCTAGTCAACTTCTATCTTTTATTTATTTGTGTCCATTTTATATCTCTCATACTAGTTTAGATCGGGAATGGTTTCATTTCTCATCTTAATGTACCCATCCCCTAGTATAGTGCCTTCCACATAATAGGTACTTAATATTTGCTGAATTTCATGAAATGGAATTTGTGCAGTGTAGTGTGATAAGAACTAGTAGGAATTATGGAAATAAATAAGACATGTCCCTTTGCTATAATGACTTAGAATCAAATGGGATGGGGAGAGAGGGATAAACTCATAATAATTATGAGTTAGATTACTTCTTAACCCTTTTAGGGTCATAGATATCTTTAGCATTTTGGTGAAACCAGTGCAGTCCTTCCCAGAATAATGCTTTTAAATGCATAAATAAAGTCCATAGGGGGGGGAATGACTTTATTACATTATCTTTATATTACATGTATATGTAATTTATAATATATATTAGATAAATGGATAGGTGGAAAGACAGATACAAGTTCATGGACCCCAGTTTAAGAGGCACTGAATTCCAATAAATGCAAACAGAGAATGTGAAGAACTATGAAAGAATGTCTTCAGCTGGTGGAATCAGGAAATACATTCACTTACAATGTGCATTGACAAGGCGTGTGGGGCAACTAGAATGCTTAGTGGATAGAGTGCCAAATCTGGAGTCAGAAGGATGTGTGTTCAAATTTGGCCTCATGTACTTATTAGCTGTGTTTTCCTGGGCAAGTCACTTAACCCTGTTTCCAGCCCCATTTTTCTCTTCAGTAAAATGACCTGGAGAAGAAAATGGCCAACCACTACAGAATCTCTGCCAAGAAAACCTGAAATGAGGTTATGGAGTCAGACACTGAAGCAATTCACTCACAAATACCAACAATATGAGGAACTTTAAGGGGAGGGTCATGAATGAGGACTGGTTAGCATTTTGAGAAGACACCTTTTTAGAAGATCAGGTGAGGAGTTGAGAATAATACTGAATTTGTGAGCCTGAGTGACAAAGAGCTAGTGCTACCCTTGGCAATCATATAATTGTTGGGAAGAGGGGAGGGTTTGGAGGGATTTCTCTTTTGGATATATTGAGTTTGAGATGCTTATGAGAATCTAGCTTTAGATAGCCAAGAAGCAGTTGATACTCTATGTCCCAAATGTTCTCTTCCCCAATGGGTCTTATTCTTGAGGTCTGAGGTTTCTATACCACCACTTATTGATTTTGTCTTTTGAAAAGTTGAATTGAGGACCCCTTTCATTCTACTGTCTCCAAGATTCAGAGCTGATAGTACACACCTGCATAGATAGAATCATGAACAAAGGCGTGGGCACAAGAAAGCCAGAGAAATTTAAAAATTCATTTTGACTCTAATGGAGTTGGACTTCCAAGAATCTTTCTATCTGTTAATGTGAATCAGTTACTGGTGATATCATATACGCTAAAGTCAGCTTTTCCTTAAATAATCACATAAAGAATAAAAATATAATTTATTTCTATCTCTCTGATGATTAATTTAATATTAAAGTCATGGGTTGTCCTCCACCATTCCCTGGCCTGAGTGTTACCAATATTTCAGATCTACAAATATTTCCTTCTTTAGTTCTGAGATAGTATGTAGCAAGTTAGGTTTCATTTGCTGTAGTTATTAGATTGAACATTCCTGTCTGATGTGAAAAGAAGTGCTTTAATACACCCCAAAGTCTTGTTCTTTTTTCCTTAAGCACAATATGCAATGGCATTCCAAAAGTGTATTAATTGTTTCTTCTTCTCAATTGACCATTCACTGAAAGCCAAGAGCCTCTCAAGGTTCTTAGTTTAAATGGTTCCATTTTGAAGAGAGACTTGGAGATTTATTAGATATTAACAGCCAATGGAGGTGAGTACCTAGTTGACAAAGTGTATATTGGCTTTGGGCTGTTATTGGCATGATGTTTAAGATCCCAACAAAGTAGGGCACTGCTATTATATGCCTTGAATATCAAGGCAAAAAAAGGAAACCATTAGTTAAACTATGTTTCATCGGCATTGTGTTAAATATTTGTAAAAGTCTTGATGTTTAACTATAGATTTCAGTTTATTTTTTGTCAAAATTGTGTGAATACCACTTCAGTGTTTAATTAGGTGATTTTTGAGCTATTAAATGTTAATAATATTAAGGCTGAGAGGGAACGTGGTGTAATGGGTACAGAGCCATTAGAGTCAGCATGTTATTGGTTTGAGTCTTGCCTCTGATATTTTTTGGCCCTTTGACACTGGACAAATCATTTCACCTCTTGATGACTTAGCCAACTCTCTAAGGCCAAATATATATCTATATCTACATAGATATATAGGTGTAGATATATATATATATATATATACATATAGATAAATATATGTATTTCTACCTACCTATCTATTTATCTATTTCCCTATCAGAAATTCCTTATACCAGAGGTGTCAAACTTGGGGCCTAAGTGACCCATAAAATTCCACACTACTGTGAGAACCATATTAAAATATAATTGAGAAGTGTTTAACAAGTTAAATAAAAATACAGTACAACATAGATAATGTGAATTTGTGGTTTTCTAAATCAATATGTGATCCATTTCTACTTGAATTTAACAATACTTCCTATACCAATGAAATCCCTGATGTGGTAGAAAAATAGTATTTAATGATGACATATGGGGTATTTTCTACTCATCGCACTTTACTGAGAAGACACTGGAGTTTTGTTGTTGCTATTACAGTTGTTGTTTTGAAAAGGATGTTCATGTCAAGGAATAGATTGGGATCAATTCAGTGGAAGAACTATTATCCAACCTACTTTCTTCCTCTTTATTCAGTGGAGGTCTAGCTAATTATTTATTTGCTGTCTGTATTGATGATATAGATGACATTCATACCGATGAATAAACTGAATAGCCTGGCCATCAACATGTGCATCATTATCAGAGAAAGATACAATTTCATTGGCCCCTTTGTTCCCCTGTGGATTGGTAAGCTTATGTTTTTTGGAGTTGCTGTGAATCTCATTAGGTAAGCCCTGTGGTGTTCCCAGGTACTAATAGATCAGCATAATATGATACATAATCATGACCATCTGGAATACCTTTCCATCTATAGAGAATGGCTCTTCTTTTGGGATTTTCTCGAGGCCATCCTTCATGACACTGGTTAAATGCCTTTGGCCTGCACATGTGTGCCTTTTTAATACCTTATTAGATAAGCGATACTGATGATCACTGCACCAAGTTATAGCTGTGCTTGCATTTAACAAGCACTCTTGTATTTTTGAAAACATATCTGGGAGGCATAGTTGTTGGAAATGTCTGAGATAATAGACTGTATAGAATCATAGACTAGATAGAATTTCAAGAATAATCAGAATTTAGGTCACCCATTTGGCAATCACTGCAAAGACCAATGGTGGTACAAATAAGCTATAGCACACTGTCAAGGAAGACTTGTATATGGGGCATTGCATAAAATATGTCACCAAGAGCATTGACCAGAAAAGAAGTTAACCTCTTCCTGGAGCAAGACTGAGTGAAAATATAGTGTTACATTGCCATCTCTGAATTACAAAGAAAAATCAAGGAAGAACTATATATATATAGCATGTTGAACAGATTTTCTATTAAGAACATAAAGAAAGAAATGAACCTGAATGATGCAGAACAAAAAAGTTGATGAAGTGGGTGGTTATGTCCATGAGATCATGGCACTGGAATATGAGACTGTCTGAGAATCACACTATGTAATCAGATATATCAAATATGCAGCCAACTTCTTTAATACAATAAATAAGGAATAAAAACTGAAATGAAAGTTTTATAATGAGCTCAGGTCATATTTAAAATATATAAATAATAGAAATAATTAAGTTTCTTCTACTCTTAAGAATGACTTCTGGATTTGGATACTATTTATATTTATTTAATGTTTGTCAATAATTCTGCAAACAGCACACAAATGTTAGAATTTATATGATCACTGTCCTGTAAGTTCGAGGACTAATTATCATTGAAGATTCATTTTACAGTATTAATAGATTAAACAGAGAGGCAACATTATGGGATGAATAGTCACAAAGTCAGGAAGGCCTAGGTTCAAATCCTACCTCTGAAATAAATTAGCTGTGAGTTGTTCAGTCACTTTTCCATATCTGAGTTTTCATGACCCCATTTGGGTTTTTCTTGGCAAAGCAGTTTGCCATTTCCATCTCCAGCTCATTTGACAGATGGGGAACTTGAAGCAAACAGGGTAAAATGACTTGCCCAGGGTCACACAGCTACTAAATGTCTGGGCCCATAGTGTAGCTCAGGAAGAGGAGTCTTCCTGACTCCAAGTATAGCAATCCATCCACTATGCCACCTAACTGCTCTATTAGCTGTGTACAAATTAATTAACTTCTCAGTGTCCAAGGCAACCTGTAAAGCTTTATGGCATAGAGCAGTTAAAAATTAGTGCAGGGAACTTCCACACCAGAAACCCTACTAAGCTGACAATGAAAAACAGTTTACATAAAATTAATTGATGACATATGAACACAGGTACTTAATGAAGGTTTGTTGAATGTTGAATTCAAATGTTAATGCTAATCCAAGACAATTTTCTGTACTTTAACACTGAGAAAATAAAAGGTTGACAGAAATTTAATAATAACATTTTCTAGAATTTTTATGGTGAATAATATACTTGAAAAGGGTAGCAAACCCTTGAGTTGGTAATTGGGGGTAAATTGTCCATTTAGTATATTTCACAGAATTGCAAATATTCTCCAAGAATCACAAAATATAGATTTTCAAACTTAGAAGAAATGTCAGAGACATAGTCATTGGATCATGCTTACTTCCGGAACTCCACCCTTGAGAATTAACCATCTAACCTGTGCTTGCGGAGCCTCTATTTTAAATGTTACTTGTTAGAAAAAGAGTGACTCATGTTTACATGTATCATGGAAACCAATAAAATATTCCATCTGCTTTCTCTTGCTTAGGAAATCATCTCCCACAACACGTTACCCTTTCCAGTAAAAGCTTCCTTCTGTGTGCCTCGTTGGGAGGTGAATTCTTTATTTATTTAACGTAATACTTTTTTTCCTCAAATTACATGTAAAGATTTTTTTTAACATTCTTTTAAAAAATACTTTTGAGTCCCAAATTTTCTCCCTCTCCTCCCTGAGATGGTAAGCCTTTTGATAAAGGTTATACATGAAAAATCGCACGACATATTTCCATATTGGTCATATTGTAAAAGACAGGAGCCAAAAGGAAAAAAAAAGAAATGAAAAATATAAGGAAAATGAAAAACAGTATACTTCAATCTGCATTCAGACTCCATTAGTTCTTTCTCTAGATTTGGATAACATTTTTCATTATGAGTTCTTTGAAATTGTCTTGGATTATCTTATTCCTGCAAATAGCTAAGTAGTTCATGTGATATTGCTTTACCGTGTAAAATGTTCTCTTGCTTCTGCTGATTTCATTTTGCACCAGTTTTTTAAAATCCTTTCATATCTGATTTTTGTTTAGTTTAGTTTTGTTCTGAAAGCATCTTGCTTGTCATTTCTTATAGCACAGTAGTGTTCCATTGCAATCATAAATCACAATTTATTTAGCCATTCACCAATTAGTGGGAATCCTTTCAATTTCCAGTTCTTTGCCACTATAGAAATAGCTTTCATAAAATTTTTTTTCACAAATGTATCCTTTTTTTGGAAGGGAAGTGGTAAAGAAAACCAGCTTTAGCAGTTCCTACAAATTGGGAAAGATCTGGAGTATCGACTTGATAATGAATTTCTTGCCAGTTACTGGAGGACCAGCCTAGTAAAGATCAGAGAAGTTCACTATCATTAGCTTGGCCACTTAATTATAACAATAAAGGCTTTTCAGAGTAATTCTAGACATTCAGATAGGATCCGAAATGTGTAACCAACCTTCTGGAGGTAGCCAGATGGATCAATGGATAGAATGCTGGCCCTGGAGTCAGGAACACCTGAGTTCAAATATGGCTTCAGACACTTGCTAGCTATGGGACGCTGGGCAAATCAGTTAACCTCTGTTTGAATTAACACCCTGGACAAGGAAATGGCAAACTGTTCCACTGTCTTGACCAAGAACAACAACAGATCAAACTTCTAGATTCTTGAATATATCCAGATTTGGGGGGGGGAGGGGTTTAGGTGGTGCAGTGAATAGATCACTGGACCTAGAGTCAGGAAGATCTGAGTTCAAATATGGCATCAGACACTTAATGCAAAAAAACTAGCCATGTGACCTTTGGCAAGTCACAACCCCAATTGCCCTCAAAAAAGCAAATATATATATATATATATAATTCAAAATCTAGCTATTTAGCTGAATATTTTGCTGAGGGTGAGGCAGCATGGTAAACCAAACAGAAATCTTACCTAGAGGCCAGGAAGACCTGTGTTCAAGTCCTGCCCCTGATGCATAACAAATGTGTGATCCTACCCAAGTCAAAACCTCTCATTACCCTGAGCAGTTCTCTTTTTAAGTTGCAGGTTTGTTGTGGCTGTTTGTCCTTCATTCTTGAAGAGGACCATGATATCAGGAAGGTGATGCCATGCCTTGCAAATGAATTGAGGTTAAGTGAGGGAGGGTTATGCAAGGTCACCAGTCTCATTTTATCCTCTGGAGCCATATGGGTCCAGTGGCAAGATATAGATCAGGGCAACTGGAGATGTCCCCCTTGTTACATATATAATGCCATCCTGTATAGGTAGAGGGAATTTCCACACCAAATTTTCCCATTTCCACTGAAATAACAAATCCTATCACTATAGCCCTTTTTTTTTTTATTTTGCAGACCCACCCATGTAATTAAAATGTTTTCAATTCTCAAGATTTTTTTTTTGGGGGGGGGAAGTGAACATTTGAAAACTCTGAAACCCCTCATCTTCTGAATTCATTAGCTGATGATTCCCCCACCCAGAGGGGATTTTCTAAATAAAGGGGGGGGGCAGTGGCAAGGCAGAGTGAAGCAATTAATAATGATGTGACATACTCAGCATCTCTTCACAACAAAGCTTTTAATGCTGCAGGAAAAAAATTTTTTTTTGGCACAGCTACTATTTACTGTCAGATAGAAAATGAAAAATTGCCTTTGGCTATTAACATGTATTTATTAACTTTTATGACCCTAGTATGTATAATTATCATGACATAAGTATCAATTAAAAGTTCAGGAATTTTAATTGTGGTGCTTTAAGACAAACCCTGCCCAATCATGCATATGGTGTTCTTGTTTCCCCATCATTAAGTTGAGATTCTCCAGTCCTTCCTTGGCTCTGCAGCATTGTAAGGAGGATTATATCATCCTTCCTACTTTGTTCTTGTGCCTACCATGATGCCTGTCACATTGTTGTTGTTCAACTATTTTTTCAGTTGTGTCCCCATTTGGGGTTTTCTTGGCAAAGACATTGCACTTGTTTGCCATTTCCTTCTCCATCTCATTTGACAGATGAAGAAACTGAGGTAAACAGGATTAAGTCACTTGCCCAAGGGTCACATAACTAGTAAGTATCTGAGGACAGATTTAAACTCATAGAATTGGGTCTTCCTGACTCTAGACTCGGCACTCTATCAAGTTTGCCACCTATCTGCCCTCGGTCACATAACAGGTGCTTAATAAATAACTTGTTGATTGATTGACTCCCCTTTACCCATCTGCCTCAGTTATAATAACTAAGTCTCATTCGGTCATTGAAAATTTTATCATCTGGAAAATGTTGTCTACCTCCAGAGATATGAACTCTGTGTGCATATATAAGCATATTTTTTTCACTTTCTTGTGTGTGTTTTGAAATATGGATAATATGGAAATTTATTTTGCATGACTTCACATGTATAAAGGCTACCATATTGCTTGCCTTTTCAGTGTGGAGAGGGGTGGTTGGGGGGAGGGAAAAATTAAAAAAGAAAACAAGTTTTTTTTAAAAAGAAAGAAAAGTGAAAAAAAGAGAAAATGTCATCTTATATCACAAAAGCAGAGGCACCACAGAATACTCAGTAGGACATTTGGAAGTGTTTGCTGAAGAACATTAAAGATCTAGGCTAATCTTTACACAGTTGGTTGAAAGCTGCTATTCTATGACCTGTGAATTCCACCAGTCATAGTTTTCAAGACTACTATTATGTATCTGGATGATCCCCTTCCATCCTTACACTTTTTAATCAAGAAGTTTCTAGAATAGTGATCTCATTGATCAACAAATTAATCAACAAGTATTTATTTAGCAATTCATATGTCAGGCATTACATGTTTGCAACTGTTTCATTTGAACAACGTGCAACTTTCATAAAACATCTATTGATAATTAAGATGCTGTTCCCTTAATCTGCACACCTTCTCCACCTTCAGATTTTCTAAGCAAAATGAAAGAAAGAATTGAAATTCATGTTGGGAAAATATTCAATTAATTCACTGCATTTAAATATTAAGTTGTGCCGTTACTACAAAAGGATAACTTCTCTGCCATCAATAATTAGTTCCTTAAGATAGAACAGTACCATAATTTAATGTTAACATCTTTAGTATTCCTGGAAATTTATGCCATTGTAACCCCACTATTTGCTTCCTTCTTTCTCTATTGTTTTTGGATAAAGAGCAAACCCTAGAGAGATTGGCATTTTAACCTTCTCTAAGCTCTAGGGACTCAGTGCTAAAATAAATGGCCTCAATTTTAACACAGTTCCTGAATAATCAAGGGACCAAGCAAAGAGGGAATTGTTTTTTTTTTTTAAGTGACTGCAGCTGGGATGATGCAATGTGGGTGTATATAAATTTGTAAACTATGGTGATTCATCAATAAATCAGCACACATGTATTAAGTACTTACCATGTATTAGGTGTTAAAGGCACAAGAAATGATCATTGCCCTCAAGGGGTTATAATCTAGCTGGAAGAGAGTCTATCTACCTGCCTACATCCATGTAAAAGAGCTAGAATGTGATTTTGTGAAAAGGCTCTAGCAGCTCAGGGGCGTAAGAAATAGCTCCATGTAGAAGGAAGCTTTAGGTCTGGGCCTTGAAGGAAACAAAGGAATTTCATAGATTTAGATAGACTCATTCTCATTGACCCTGGAAGATGGAAGGAGGGGCAATTTATAGAGGTTGCCCAAAGACATCAGCCTTTAGGCTTGGGGTCAGGGAAAGCTTATTGACAGAGCTGTCAGATTTCTGTCTGTCAGGGGCTGTCAGGAGGAGTGATGGATTCCTCCCCTCTTTAGGGGTCTTCAAGCAGAGGCTACATAACTATTTAGTGAATGTTATGTTGGGAATTTTTTTTTGCATAAGGTTTGGATAAAATGACCTCTGAGTTCCCCTCTAACTCTCACATTTTGTGATTCTGTGATTCTGTGAGGGAAGAAGGGAGTGAATAGGGACTGCCTCAATCTAAACCAGGGCCTGTACAAGGTAGAGACTATTCTCAGAGATGTTGAGATGTCTAAGCCATCTGTGAAATATGTCTTGTTGGGGCAAATAGTGATCAGCCCCAGAGTTGTAAAACTTAACTAACAATTAGACTGAGTAGCCTGGATCCCCTTTAAAATAGGTGGTATAAAGTTGATAATAAAAATAAAATATGTTTGTCATTATTCCTTAAAGATAAAATACTTCAAGACCCTGTGATTTTGTTGATGTGGACATTTCCTCCACTGATATGGATAGAACCTTCTGAACAACATAGTTATGTTGTCTTTGATAGTTGCTATGACCAATAAATTCCATCATCGTATAGCCATTGTGGTGACAACTCTCTGAAGTTCCCATAAAATGGATACATCATTACCAGTCACATATATAAAACACTTCCAACTTGGCAGGATAGGACAAAGCATGGACATAAAGCATGCAGTCTTCAAGGACTAAGTGTCACCTCCACACCATAGTGAGCATGTCACATATTGTTACGAAAAATCATACATACAGATGTTTGTAATGGCTGATATATTACATATATGTATATGTGAAAATATTACTTTTAAGATTCTATTGCCTGTTATATCACTGATGGGGGGAATGCCTCCATTATCCAGCCATTCTTTTTCATCAGATATGGAAGTCTTTAAAGTTTTCTTTTGATTTTGATAGGTAAAATTTTTATTCAACACTTAGCATATGCCAGGCACTAAGTATTGGAGATAAACAACTACAAACAAAAAGGAAAAAAGCTAGAAATTCTCTGCCCTCAAGGAGCTTACATTCTAATGGAAGAAGAAAATATATAAAGGGTATAGAGAAAGTAGAGGTGAGGAGTAGAACTAGTTAACATTCTGGTGCCAAAATTAGATTTCTAGACCAAAAACATTTGATCAGTGAAAAGGAACATATGCATTCTCCTTTTGAAGTTAAAGTTGACTCATTAAAATTTAAACTCTCTGTGAGCAGATATTATTTCACTTTGTTCCCAGTGATTATCAGGGTCTCACACAAAGGAGATTATTAATAAATGTTTCTTGAATTTGCTAAATTGAACTAAATAAATAATAAATTAAAGCTCTTTGCTATTCAAACTAGAAAACATTTTGGAAAAGTGATTATATCACTAAAAATCTCCTTTTATTAGTTGTCTTTGCAAACCACTTGGTTTTTCAGATTTTAAAACATATGGTGAGTTTTTAAAGGTCATAGGTTACTTCTTTGAGGATTCAAAGTCCTTGTTTCTTTCACAGCTTCACTTACAGGGCCCTCTTCCCTTTAACTTCATCGAACTTCCTTTAAGTTGGCTTCTTCTATCAAATAAATATTAAATGATTTATGCCACTCTACATAGAGATCCCTACATCCTCCATAGATGCGTTGATAGAGGAAGTTGGGACCAATGGGAAAAGAGCTTAGCTGACTCTTAGCAACCTAAAATGCTTTCCCTTGAGTGGAGTAATTTATAGATCCCTGGGAGATGTAGCTCCAGTGAGAGGGGGAGAGGTAGTTGTTTTTATTATTTATAGGACTTCTGTCCATGCTTTTCTTTTTTTGGGAGGGGGGAGCTAAATATTCCATATATGTATATATATATATATACACATACACATATATAAAGAGATATAGAGATATAGATATATATGTCTGTGTATGTACATATGTATGTATATACATATACATACAAAGAGATAGAGAGGTATTATCATTAGCCCATATACTTTCATGGAAATTGGTGTGTGTGTGTATTTATGTTCCTAGAGGCAAACACAGGTGACAATGAGAGCCAAAACAGCAATATAATCGAGAAGTTCCCAACATTGAACCTAATGTATTTACATTCAGTGCTTTCGTTCTGGACCACATGTTATACTAAAAAACAATAAATTTGGTCAAATAAGTTATTTGTTGTCCTATAGGTAAATAATAAGCAAGTGTTGTTGAACAAATTCTTCATTTTACTCTCTAAATTTTATCAAATCCATTATTTCCATTTATCGGTGTGTGCAGATGTTCCTAGAAACATTCCTAGAAAAGGAATCTGAAACACACCGGCCCTCACACACTAGCCATGTGATTAGCCTGTGCAATTTACTTCAGCTCTTAGCCTCAGTTTCCTCATTTGTCAAATGAGTATAAAATAATAGTGTCTACCTCTCAAGGTTTTTGTGAGGATAAAATACAATAATGTTTGTAGAGTCATGTGCAAACCTTAAATAACTGAAACCTATTATCATCATCCATAATGAAACAGTAATATTGTTATTATGAGGCCCTATTCCTTCTTTACTTTGACAGATGGATCATCTATAATTTTATATTTGTTTCATTAATACTTGTAAGTATATAACTGTCTTCTGCTTCACAAAACTGTCAATTATTAAATAATCAAGATCTCTTTCCCTTACACCCAACTGGGATACTGAAAGAAGTAATTCTCTGAGAACAATCTTGGAAAATTTAATTCAACATCCATTTATTAAATACGTAGAGTGCTAGACATGGTGGAGGCTGCAAAACAAGCCAGAGAGGCAGAAACTGACAGCATGTGGATGGAATCTTTATGGAAGGGAAAATGGCATGAGTAGCAAGGTTTGACCTGAGTCATGGGAGACCGGTTTTGGCCTCAAATGACTATATGACCTTGAGTAAATCCCATGACTTCCCTCAGTCATATTCTATAAAAAAACAGTTAATCTCTATTGTCCTGAGTTGAAATGGATAGAATTTTAGGACAGGATACTTCATTCAATGCAAATTTCATAAACATCTAATATGAGAGGAGCACCTTTGATCCTAGCACTATGACTCTGGATAGGTCACTTACCCAATTTGTTTTTCAGTTTCCTCACATACAGAATGAAAGTAAGAAAACGCCCATTTAGTGTTTATTTGCTATGTACAAGCACTGTGGTATTCTGGAATAATATTGACAAGTTGGAGCATTTCAAGTATAGGAAAACCAATACCTTGAAGGAATTCATTTCAGGACCACCAAGACATGGATTTCAGAATTGGAAGGTCGTTTAGAGGCCCTCTGGTTCAATCTGTATAGGAAAAGTGATTTCCTTTATGGCAGTCCTAACTAGATAAATGTCCTTTCTAAAGTATCAGGGGAGGGTAAGTGGAAAGCAGGCCAAGGTAGGTTGAAGGGGGACGTGATTTCTTTCTTCAAATTTTTGAAAACTGCCAAGTGGTGGTACAATTATAATGTTTATTTGACCCCAGAAGGAAGAACCAGGATCCATTGGTAGAAGTGAGAGAGAAGTTGACCTTGGTTTTGCATGTCGGAAAAAACTTCCCAATTATCCCAGGTCTCTGCCTTTATGCCTTGTTGTGTTTTATGAGCCATTTAGTACCTCTTAGCCTCAATTTCCTCACCAGTAAAATGAGAAGAGGGGTTGGGGGAAATGACCACTTAGGTCCCTTCTAGTCCTGATTCTATATATGTATGCCAGCTTTGTTTTCCACCTAGCAAATTTTAAGATAAGAACAAAAAAATATTGTCCTTGTTTAGAATCTTGGTATCTTGACTGTGAAAAATGAGAATTCTCCTCACGGCAACTTCATACCAAACCGATATTAATTACATTTAAACACTGAGTTATAATGAATATAACAGCACCAGCTTGGTGCCCTTATAACCCCCAGTGTTCTCCTGCTCCTATTGCATGCATATTAGGGTATTACATGCATGCTAATTGCCAACTACAGAGGGGACCATCTGAATCAGAAATTCTCTCTTTTATTTCAATCAGTTTCGATTCTGTATAAATCTGCAGGAAGAATCTGTAAAATGTCCTCTCCTCCAACTGCTGTTGAAAATGAGAGGAACCCCAGGGAGTAAGTCACAGTATTGGACTTCAAGTCAGGAAGATCTTAGCCCTTTGACTCTGGGATAGGTCACTTAGGGGCCCTGTTCCTCAGTTTCTTTGTTTTCGAAATGGAAAGGAAGGGGACAAGGGTTTATTACATATCTTCTACCGACTGAGCACTGTGGGAAGCATTTTACACGTATTATGTCATTTGATTCTCATACCGACCCTGGGAAGCAGATGCTATTGTGATTCTCATTTTACAATTCAGCAAACTGAGGAAGGCAGAGTTTAAAGGACTACCCCAGGGTTATACAGCTATTAAATGTCTGAGGTCAGTTTTGAACTCAGGTCATTTTACTCAAGCCACAGTGCCGTACTTATTCACCGTTCCACCTAGCTAAATAGGTACAGTATGTACACTTTACCTATAGAGCAGATATAGCAAGTGCATTTTGAGGAAAAGACACCAGCAGGTAAGATCTCCTATAGCAGGGAGCTAAGTAGAAAAGGAGATAGAATGCTGGGCCTGGAGTCAGGAAGACCTGAGTTTAAATCCAAGCTTTGTGACCTTAGTTAAGGAATTTCACCAGTTCATGTTTTCAGTGGTAAAATCAGTTCTTGGAGAAGACTCTCCCTTCCCCAATGCGGAGAGGGGATTCAAAGGCTTAGGGTTTTTCCAGTTATCAGAAGTTAAGGGACTTGTCCAGGGAGACACAGGCAGTATGTCAGAAGTGGGACTTTAGTCCATGGCTCTACTATTCCTCAGTGCTTTTCAGGACAGAGAGGGAAAAAAAATAGCCTCATTCCTTGGTTGACTTTCCCCATGTCTCCTAACAGCATTAAGATATTCATGTTTTTCACTTTAGCCTATCTTTTACGGAACAATATATCATATTTATATGACACTTCTAGGTTTGCAAAGACTTTTATGTACATTATCTCCTATAAGGATTCTACTTCCACAAAAAGGTTCTTATCTGTTCTTTTCTCTCCACTCATGGCCTCTACCCTAATCCTAAATCCTTGTCATCTCATTTCTGGACTATTAATATAGCCTTTGAAATGCTTTTCCAGTCTCATGTTTCTCAGCTCTCCATTTTCCTCCACAAATTTGCGAAGCTGATATTCCTAAAGTACAGTCTTGATCATATCAGGAATAAATACAGTTGTACTTAATAAAAACCGCTGGTTACTTGGTCCTTGTAGATCTCCTGTTTGGCATTTGAAGTTCATAACAATCTGACTACAGTCCACCTACCCAATCTTACTGTATATTATACACCTTTCACTCCCTTTGAAGCCTGGGAAAACTGGCTTTAACTTTGTTCTTTCGTCATGATATTGTATTGTCTGTCTCTAAGTCTTTGCCTAGGCCATCCTCCATGCCTGAAATGTGTTAGCCCTTACCCCTGACTCCTAGATCTCAAGATTCTTTCAGAGCTTAGTTCAAACCCACCCCTATCCCCTAATTCCCTTGTATTTATTTTGGGTGTATTTGGTATCTTTTTAAATATGTATAAATTTCTCCTTTAGAATGTAATCTTTTTGAGGACGAGGACTATTTTATTTATATCTTTAGTGCCTAGCATGGTTCCTGAGACCTAGGAGGAGCTTAATAGTGCTTGCTAAATGACTTCATGTCGATGTTATTATTAAAGTGTATTATTATTTGACATCATTTAAGACTCAGTTCAAACATCACTTTCAAAAGAAGGCTTAACCTGGTAATCCCTTCCCCTGAATTAGGGCCTTCCCCTGTTAAGGCCAACTTCCATCTACTCTGAAGTTGTGTGTGTGTGTGTGTGTGTGTGTGTGGTCTTCTCTGTTAGAATCCTTTGAGGACCAGAATTCTTTTCCCTTTACTCTCTATCCCTTGCACTTAGTGTCTGACATACAGTAAAAGTTTTATAAATGTTGTTGATGGATGCGTGGTTATTTCCAAATTTGCAATTGAGGAAATTTCATCTCAGAGAAGTTAAGTGATTTGCCCAGGGTCTACCAGCTATTAGACCTATAAGATAGAGTTCCACCCCAGGCCTTTTTTAGGCTAAGTTAAGGACTCCTACCTATACCATACTCCCTTTGGTGGAAGGTTTCTAGTCTTTCCTCTGAATAAGAGTAGACATTTCTCAGGAGTGGCCAGGTGGCACAGTGAGTAAGAGCACCAGCCCCAGAGTTGGGAGACCTGGGATCAGTTCTGGGCACTGATACTTAACACCCACACAAAATAACTGGCTGTGTAACTGTGTAACCTTGAGCAAGTTACTCAACCCCAATTGCTTAGTGGCATCCTGGTGGCACAGTGAGTAAGAGTGCTTGCCCCAGGGGGCGGAGCCAAGATGGCAGAGAAGAATCAGGACCTCCCCACTGCTTCTGCTTCTACCTTCCCCAATCCATGTAAAAAGGGGACTGTAAACAAACTTTGTAACTGCAGAACCCACAAAATGACACAGAGAATCTCCTCCAGGTGAGTACAGCCCGGCAGGCTAGCAGGAATAGGCCAGCCCAGTGTTCTGGGAGCTGAGCCCAGTTCCACACCAAGGCTTTAGCCCCTGGGTGGGCCTGACCAGCCACCAGCTGGAGGGACCCCAGATCAGCAGCAGCTGTGGCCATTTCCAGATTTATCAACACATAGATGCAAAGGACAAAGTGAGAGGTCAGTGCAGTCTGGACTTTGGGACCCAATAAGTGGGAGTACATGGCTTTTGCTCCCGGAGTGAGAAGCTGCTGAGATGCCCCAGCGGCAGGTGGCAGCTTTAGCTCCTGGCCTGCAGAGTGTAGGGGGACCAAGCACCAGTCTGAAGGGTAATCACTTTTGCTTTAACCTGATTGGATCTGGATTGCAGTCTAGGGTGGAGGTCCTGGGGTGTATGTCCAGTTTGCCAGAGCGTGTGGAGGCTTCAGAGAGGGCACCCATCTAATACTTCTGGCAGCTGAGAAAACCCCAGTGTTTGGGACGGAAGCTCCCCTGTCTGGTGGCAGAGTCCTACTGTGGCAAATAGCCCAGGGGTCAAGTGACTGAGTGGCGACATGACCAGGCAAAGGAAACAAAGCAGACAGAAGATTCCAACATTAGACTCCTATTTTGGGGACAAAAAGGAGCAAAGTATGGAACAGGAGGAAGGCAGTGACGTCAGAACTCCTGCACCAAAAGGTTCCAAGGAAAATACGAGCTGGTTACAGGCCATAGAGGACCTTAAGAAGCAGATAAGAGAAGTGGAGGAAAAGTTGGGAAGAGAAATGAGAATAATACAAGAAAATTATGAAATGAGAGTCAACAGCCTGACTGAGGAAAATAATACCTTAAAAAACAGACTGACTCAAATGGCAAAAGAGGCTGAAAAGGCAATGAGGAGAAGAATGCCTTAATAAGCTGAATTTGCCAGATGGAAAAAGCATCTCAAGAGCTCAATGAGGAGAACCATTGTCTTGGATTTGGATTGGAGCAAAGGGCAGCTAGTGACTTTAAGAGAAATCAAGATGCTGTCAAACAGATCCAAACAAAAGAAAGAATAGAAGACAATGTGAAATATCTCATTGGAAAAACTACTGACCTGGAAAATAGATCTAGGAGAGATAATTTAAAAATTATTGGACTACCTGAATGTCATGATCAAAGTAAGAACCTAGAAATCATCTTCCAGGAAGTTCTGAAAGAAAACTGCCCTTATATTTTAGAACCAGAGGGCAAAATAAAGGTTGAAAGAATCCACCAATCACCTCCTGAAAAAGATCCCAAAAAGAAAACTCCTAGGAATATTATAGCCAGGTTCTGGAATTCCCAGATTAAGGAGAGAATATTACAAGCAGCCAGGAAGAAACAATTTGAATATTGTGGAAACACAAGCAAGATAACCCAGGATCTGGCAGCTTCTACACTGAGGGATTGAAGGGCTTGGAATATGATATTCCAGAGCTTAAAGGAGCTGGGATTAAAACAAAGAATCACCTACCCAGCAAAAGTGAGTATCATGTTTCAGGGGAAAATATGGTCATTCAGTGGAATAGAGGACTTTCAAGCATTCTTGCTGAAAAAAACCAGAGTTGAATAGAAAATTTGACATTCAGATACAAGAAGCAAGAGAAGCTTGAGAAGGTAAACAGGGAAAAGAAACCATAAGGAACTTATCAAAGTTGAACAATTAACTTTCCTACATGGAAAAACAATAATTGTAACTTTTGAAACTTTTCTCAGTAGTTGAAGGGAATAGAAATATATAGATGTCTACATATGTGGATATATGGGCATATGAATACATAAGTGAATGTGTGTATATATGTTTACAGGTATACATAGATGGCACAGGACCAATTTAACAGAAAGGGATGATACTTACAAGGTGAAATTAAGAGGTGAGAGAGGAATATAATGAGAGGAGGTGGGGCAGATTGGGGTAAACTAGCTCATACAGAAGAGGCAAGGGAAAAGGATTACAATGGAGGGGAAAAATAGGAAAGAAAAAAGGGAATGGGTCAACCTTATTCCCATTGAATTTGGCTTGAGGAGGGAATGAAATACACACTAAATAGGGTATCTCACCCTATAGGAGAGTAGGGGGGAAGGGGATGAGAGGGGGGATGATGGAAGGGAAGGCAGGCTCAGGGGAAGGGAAGTTGGAAG
>NW_027185804.1:13992139-14020100 GCF_028583685.1 Petaurus breviceps papuanus
ACTTTTTTTTTTTTTAAGCAATAGGGGTTAAGTAACTTGCTCAAGGTTACACGGCCAGTTATTTCTGGGTGTGGTGCTGAGTGTCTGAGCCCGGGATTCGATCTCCAGGTCGTCCCAACACTGGAGCCGGTGCTCTTACTTGCTGAGCCACCTGGCCACCCCAAGGAAGCACCCACTTTTGAAAAGGGACGGGATCAAAGTAGAGAATAGAACAAGTGGGAGGTGGGATAGGAGGAAGGGAAATATATTCAGTCTTTTATAATATATCTACTATGTTATTGTCTTGCATTAGCCACGCATGTACAACCTATACTGAACTGCTTATCTTTCCAGTAAGGGTGGGTGACAAGAGAGGAAGGGAATGAATCTGGATTTAAAAGTTTTAAAATCAAATGTTTAAATATATATGAATATATATATCTATGTATATATGTATATGTGTATATCTATGATTATTAATACTATTTTACATGTAATTGGGACATAAGATATATAGGCACTGGGGCATAGAGATCTACTGGAAAAGTTGAAAGTGGTTTGGGAGAAAATATGGGAGAGAGTGCATTGCAGGAGGGATATCCTGTGGAACTGCTATTTGCAGGCGGTGAATAGGGGAAAAGGGGGGAGAAAATTTGTAATTCAAAATCTGGTGGAAATGAATGATGTAAATCAGAAGTTAATAAAGCATTTGAAAAAGCAAAGCGAAAAAAAATGAAAAAAAAGAGAAAAAAAAACATACTTCCTAGCCATATGACCTTGGGCAAGTTACTTATCCCCAATTGCTTAAAAAAAAAAAAAGGGGTAGACAGTTCTCTCTTTTCAACACCCTCATTTCAGTGTCTCTTCACATACTGATGTATGTTCCTATCTGGAATAAAATGTATTTTTTCGTGACTACAGGTTGTTATTTAATTTGTTTCCTCTTGGATCTTCTGCTTTTTCCAAGGAAACTACCCACCCCACACCTGAAGTAAGTTATTTGCTACACAGTAGAGAACTTTCACATTTCAAATATTAATGCCTATCAAAGAATAATGAAGAGCTGGTGGAATATAAAGCATTTGTGAAACATAGTTCATGCTCTCAATGAGTTTACTTTTGAATGGGGGAGATACCACCTATAGGGGAATGGGGAAGGGACATTTAGATAAAGAAAGCACTGTTGTGAAGAGAATAAGAGGGAGACCGAGACTTGGGTTTAAGATAAATTTAGATGTGGATTTATTGATCACTCAAATCAGGCAGTCCTGAATTGGGATACAGGCAATGCTTTTAAAGGCAAAAACCACAATTGGGGTGGGGAGCTAGCATAAACAATGACATACAGAAGCCAAGAAGAGCTATTGGTTGGATCTGTAGCTCAGGGCTAATTTGGGAAAGATGGTGCAAGGGTACAAGGGGTCAACTGGGGTCCTTCCTAGAACAGGGTGGAGGGTACAGGGACAATGGAATTCCCTGAACAGGCTGGGGTCATGGAGCAGGTAAGGGTCATGTTCTGGGTGAAGTTTGTGGGGGACCCTGCTTGATCAGCGTTCTGGGTGGAAGATCTTGCTTGGTCAGCATCCTAGAACAGAGTGGTCTCTTGCATGGGATAGATTTGCCCCAGGATCTCTATGCACACTTGCACCATAATCCTTATACAAAATGTTGCTTCAAGGCTTTTTGATTTAGGGAAGTACTACTTTAGCGGAAAGATAAGGGAGCAGGGAATTATGCCTTTAAGCTTTTACAAGTAGTTACAGGGATATAAGGACAAAGACAAATAAAAGAGGCTTAATGCTGGCTTAATGGTGGGCTCCAAATCAGGTGGCATGTGATTTGGGTTACATTACAACAATACAAGATTGGTGGTGGAGCCACTGGCAAATAGTCTGACATCCTCTTTCCAGCAGCAATCACAGAGTTGGTTGGCTTACTGTTTCTGGAATGGAAGCGGGGAGAGTTAGGAACCAAAATAGAGCCAAAGCCTGTGGCTAGTGATCCAATGAGAAAATCACTTCCTAGAACATTAGAGTCCCAGAGGAGGAGGAAAGGAATGATTAAGTCCTTCAGGGATGGATCTCCATACCTGGTGATGAAAATAGGTCCATGAAGTGAAATAAATCATACTTAGAGCTTGGCCTAGAAATAACTAGCAATTAGAGTCTTAGTGTTCCAGGACAGGAAGTGTTGGGATAAAGGGATTTTCTGGCTTATAATTAGTTTATCTAATGGGTTTTTACAACAATTCCATGGATTAAGTAGTGCAGTTATTATTATCCCTATATTACTGTGACACATACTTACCCATGGAGAGGTAGCCATAGATACTAAATGGTGAAACTTAAATTCAAATTCATGTTTTCTCACTTCAAGTTCAATACTCTAAACCCTTCAAAAACCCTCTAAACCCATACTGAATCCTTCTTCCTAATGGGACTATTCTTTTTGAAACCTTCTTGCCAACTTACAGACTTATGACATTAGATCATTTTTCACTCCTATTTTCAAGGTCCTTCCAAAGGAAGATCTTAGCTCTGGCTCCCTGCCAGGTGTCTTGGTTAATGCTTAGGCCTTATGTATTATTTTATATCTTTCCCCCCCCTTTCCTATCTCTATTGTGGGTACCATCATCTTCCTAAAAACTTAGAATTGCAACCTTGGTGTAATCCTCAATGACTTATTCTCAGTCCTGCCACATATTGTTATAGGAATGTAAATTCTGAAGATCTTTCCTGCCCCTAAGTTAAGTTCACCTGGAGCCTGTGGTGGGATACTTGTTTTTCAGGAATGCCCACACTTTGGTGCTTTGTTATTGGGCAGTGAATCAAGAGGGTTGTTACATTCTCTGACCCAGGAGAAGGCTATATAATCCTTGATGTGAGACTTTGTTTTGGAGCTCACTTTGAGAAGTGTTGTGTGATTTGACCAGATGAGACTCTGGGCAGCTGTTGAGAGCCCCTCTGCTTTGAAAAACCCAGATGTTAATGATTCCCTCTCTGGTAACTGAATAGGTATGGATACAATGGTCAAGACAGTTGGAAACCTGTCTGCTTCATATGTTTTTCTGTTTTCTTGTAACTTCTGTCTGTATACTCTGAAGTTTGGGGTGCTGACTTTTTCCCCTGAACAAGGTAAATGATATATTTGATTTATTAAAGCAAGATTTTTAACCCATTTTGAGTTGCTTTTCTTTAGAAAAGCAGATCTAAGACCCTGTGTTGGCAGCTACTCTGGGGATACTGGGGTGCTTGTTAATACACATATTTAATATCTTGTCACATCTTAATGATTCTGTCTCCTCAACATTTTTCATATATGCCTCCTTTTCTTCACTTTCAAAAACCAGCATCATAAGTTTAGGCCCTCATCACTTCTCAGCTGGACGATCACAATAGCCTCCTAATTTGTCTGCCTATCTCAAGTTTCTCATCTCATCTTAGCTCAGCTGACAAAGAGATATTCCTAAAATCCTGTACCCAGCCTGCACCAGTATCTCCCATCATCCCTGTGATCACAGAGAGAGTCCTCTGCTCACAACTTCACAACCTGACCCCATCCTACCTTTCCTGCCTTAATATACATTACCTGCATCCTTGCATGCAATGGTCTAAACAAATGGTACTTCTTAGGGTTTCTAGCACGTGAAACTTCATTCCCCATCTCTGTGACTTTGAACTGGTTATCCCATGTCCAAAATGCTCCCCTTCCTGAGCTCTGCTTCTTGGAATCCTGCAAGGCTTAGCTCCATCATTAGCTTCTGCAGGAAGTTTATCTGACACTCCTACAAGATTTCCTTTTTTCTTCTACTTTCCATTTGCTGTGTGTGTGTGTACATATACATATACACATATATATGTGTGTGTATGTGTATATGTATGTATAAATATATACACTCACACATAGATCAAACCATTGAAAGATTTGTGCATATGTTTATACACATATTGTCTCCCTCATTAGAATGGAAACTCCTTCCTTGAGGGAAATTATGCTTTCCATTTTTTGTACCCCCCCATACTTTTTTATTTTGTAGATGTTTAATAAATGCTTTTTTCATAGATGTATGCATGGATGTGGGCAGTCCCTTTACTAGTGCAAAGTGTAATGCAACTCAAACATAAATAATAATTGGCATATTATATAACTGTTGAGAATGTGGTTCTCAAATAACGTCATTCAATTTGAAGGGAGACAAATAATGAAAGACTAAGTTAAAATGATTTTTGTTCTTTAAAAAAGAGCCAGATTTTTAAAAATAATTTTCTTTTCGTTAATTAGAGATATGTCCTAAGTAAAATCATGGTAAGTCTAATGAAAATTAGATAGTGCCTAGGGAAATAAAGATGGTGGTTCTTACCTTCACTTTTGGTACATCATATAGTCTTTTCTATTGGTTCATTCCTGGAAAATAGTAGATCCCTGGAGAAACAGGGATTACTTTGTTGTTGTTTAGTCATTTTCTGATATGTCTGACTCTTCATGACCCCTTTTGGGATATTATTGATGAAGATACTGGAGTAATTTGCTATTTACCTCTCCAGCTCATTTTACAGATGAAAAACTGAGGCAAACAGGGTTAAGTGACTTGCCCAGGGCCACACAACTAGTAAGTGTCTAAGGCTGGATTTGAACTCAGGTCTTCCTGATTCCAGACCAGGCATGCTATCTATTGTGGCACCTTATTTAAGGTGGGTCAGATGAGTAACTGAAATATGCTAATTAGGTTTTTAGGGGTTGGGTGATTAAGAAGGTATAAGAATCTTTTATTAGTTTAACTGTAACTAACCTGCTAGCAACATAGGAAACACTTTCTGAACTACAGATCATTTTCATCTATGTGTTAATTATTTTTAGTTACCCAGTATCCTTAAATCATATTTTATACCATATCTGGTCTTTGCATGTTGGCCTGGACAATGGGAGCAAACTTCAAACTACTTAGAGACTTTATTAGAATCAGCTCTACTTTGTGTCTGGCACATGATAGATGCTTAGATATGTTTATCAATCAGTAAACACTTGTTAAGCACCTGCTATATCCCTGGAACTCATCATTTCCCCCTCTGTTGCTCTCCATGCTGTGGAATTCCAATAGGGCAATAGCAATCGGGGATCAATAGGTGATTTGATCTAACACCTGCATTTTACAGAGAAGCAAACTGAGTCAGTGAGTTGCCTAACATAATTTGGAACTGGGATTCAGGTCCACATCCCCTTACTCTAAATCTATCACTCTTTCCTCTCCCTCAAAATCAGGGGATGGAGTCTGAAGGCACAGCAGAGATGATGTAGTCCAGCCCTCATCACTTCCAATAATGGGAATCAAAGTATTCAGCATCTCTTTTAGCAGGCATATCCCCAACAAACAAGTTTTGGTATGTATTGCTTTCCAAAAATCAATGACAGCTTCAGGAATGAGAGCAGGTAGGCAGAAAACGAGGTATTTTACAAAGCAGCAGTAGTAGCTAACCCTGCAAGCAAATATTTGCCGCATCATCTACAAGTGGTAAGTGATATGAAGCAAGTTATTTCATTATAGTGGGTACCTAGCAAATAGGAGGCTAAGCATTTGCCTCTTCCCTGTGCTGAAGAACTGATATTAAGTCTAGTTATAATCAACAGCTCCCTCTTCTTTCCAGAATCTTAGAGTGGGAAGGTGTCTGAGCAGCCATAAAACCAATTGATGACTAAAAAAATGTACCCTCCATAAGATACATCTGTCAAGTGGTGATCCAAGTCTTTGCTTGAAGATTTCAAGTGATGGGCAACTAATTATCTCCCAAGGCACCTTCCTTCACTTTTAGATGACCTTAACCATTAAGCAGTGTTTCTTGACCTCAAGCCTAAATTTTCATGTTTTCAATGATCACTCATTGGTTTCTAGTTCTGTCATTTGTGTCAGACAGAAACATTCCAATCTTTTTTGTTCATGCTTCATTTTTCTTTTTCTTTCATTTTTTTTAAAGCAATTGGGGTTAAGTAACTTGCTCAAGGTTACATGGCCAGTTATTTCTGGGTGTGGTGCTGAGTGTCTGAGCCTGGGATTCGATCTCCAGGTCTCTTACTTGCTGAGCCACCTGGCCGCCCCATGCTTCATTTTTCTTGAGAAGTTTGAGGATAATGTCATCTCTACGAATCATACTTGAAGATTATCATATTCCCCCTTTATGTCTTTTCTTCTGCAGTGTAAATGTTACCAGTTCCTTTCATTTGAGTAGGGCCCCAAATAAGAGGAAAACCAAGTTCAGACTTCTAAGGGCATAGATCATATCTAACCATCAAATGAGAGTATCTGGGAACTAGAAGAATAGAGGCCAAAAAAAATCAAACCCTACAACAATAATTTGCACTTCTATAGCCCTTTAAAGTCTCTTCTTCTCAAATGATGCCCCATCTTCTTCCTTATCTATTTCTTTAAATCTCACTTAAACTTTCACCATCCATAAGAAGTCTTTCCCACCCCTGCTTAATCTAAATGACTTTACTTTGACTTCCCTCTTTATCTTGATTGTACATAGTTGTTTGTGTGTTGTCTCACTCATTAGACTGTGAGCTCCTTGAGGGCAGGTTCTCTTTGTATCTCCAGAGTTTAGCACATTACCTGGCACATTGTTCTTAATAAATACTTGTTGAGTGATTGATGATAAAGTTCTCTGTTATCATTATCTAATCTGGCTTGACATAGCCTGAGAGTATTACAGATATTATCAACTCTATTTTCACAATGAGAAAATTGGGACTCACAGTGACTTGTCCAGGGCCACATAGTTACTAGTGTCAGTGACAGAATCTTAACCCAGATCTTCCTGACCCCAAGTCCAGCATATTATTTACTATACATATGGAACAATTCCTGCTATTTTTTGTTAGCTTTGCAAATGAGGAATTGAGGCCCATAGAGCTTAGAGTTGAGTCAGGACCAGAACCTAGGTCTCTGCACCATGTTCCCTTCTTATCTGTATCTGATTTAGAAGTTAAAGTTAAGAGATTAGGTGTATTTTGTATTCTGTTCAAATTAATCCTCCCAGAAAATATTTCTCTGATACTTTATTGTTGAATGACAATAGCACTGTATTCTCAAGGACTGGACCAGCTGTGGCAGATTTTTCCCCTAGTTTTCACATCTTGGTTCAGGTTTCTGTATCCCACTGTATTTTGCCTTCTTCAGGCCTCAGATGAAGTACTGTGTTCAAGTCTTGGTGATAACATTTTAAAAGAATTTTGATAAACTCTAGAGAATCCATAGAAAGGCAGTTTTAATTGGAGAGCCTTGTTCCCATGTCATCAGTTGAAGAAACTGGTGATGGTTAGGCCTTGAGAAGAGTAGACTCAAGGGGAATATGGCAAGTATGTTCATGGAACAAGATTATTCAGACTTTTTTATTTTATTTTATTTTTATTTTATTTTGGCCCCAGGAGCCCAAAACAGAGTAGTGTATTGAAATTGCAAAGAAATTATTTTAGACTTGATGTTAGGAACAACTAACATTTAGAACATCTGGATGAGGTATGGTCATGTCAGGAAACGATAGACTCCTTCTCCTTGGAAATCTTCAAGCAGAGGGAGGATGGTATAGTGGGATTTCTTTTGGTTATATGTTAAATTAGATAGATGCTGAAAATTTTCCAGCTCTCAAATTATGTGAGTCTCTTTTCCAAGGACTAACTTAACAATGCTCCAATATCAAGCTGGTCATGGAGCAATGATCTTTTCTACTAAAACATTTATCAATGAACATCAACGAAGTCAGGAGTTCTTATCTCTTTTTTGTATCATGGACCCCTATGAGAATCTATTGAAGTCTTTGGACCCCTCTCAGAAAAATTCTTTTAAATGTATAAAATAAATACATAAGATTACAAAGAAAACCAATTACAATGAAATATAATTTTAGATACACATATATATATATAAATCATGTGTATATATTATGTATAGGTTATATTTATAGATATGTATTTTAAATGCATTTTAAAATTCACCCCCCGGTGAATTCCTGCATTAAGTCATATTATGATTGTCACTTGCATTTTTGAAGGTAGCATTCACAAGAGTTAAGTCACAAATCTTTAGCACATTGGAGACAAAATGAATAAAGTGCTAATTATATCCAAACCCACCGAGGAAGGGATTATATGAAATGACATTTGAGTTCCTGGTGTACCATTACCAAAATGTGGGTTTAACAGAGTCCTTTAAAATTGTCTTCTTTATAAAAGGATGTGCTATAGAGTTGCCTTATTACAATAAATTAACACCAGCAATTAATTTGTTCCTCCTTGGCTACCAGTATTCTGAATTAAAGCTCATGGTTCCCTGTGGGTGATGTGTACATATTAGAATTTTCCCAGAAACAATTAAACTTGTCCCCTAAGTCCTGGGTGCCCAAGATGATTCCATTTTAGCTATTGCTCAAATTAGCCTATTTTAATTATAAAATGAGGGGTAAATTTAATGAAAAACAATGGGGAGAAAGCCACAAATTTGTGAAATTGAGAGACAGAAGGAATAGTAAATAATCTGGGAAGATAGATTCATATTTTGATATAATTGAATTCCTCAGTGGGTGTGGAGACAACTTGATCATAATTTTAAAAAACATAGAAAGATATTTTGTGTAGCATGAGATTAAATAGTGTGGGTCTGATTAGAAATGCTGTTTCAATCTTTTATTCAAATTCAATAAATCATATTTATTTCTAGCTAATTCCTGGCCTCTCTGTGGTTGAGGCAAAATTCAGGTTACCAGAAACATTTGCATAAAGAGGAGAACAGGATATTTTACAGTGTCTTTTAACAGTGAGGCACATGGAGAGGCAGTTAGGTAATAAACTTTTCCTTGGAACTTTTCATTAAACTTGATGAGGTGAATACAACTCTTGGCTTTACCCCTTGCCTTTTGAGACAATATGCCGGGAGGTTTGATGGCTCTCCTTTAGCTCTCCCTTCTCTGCTATAGCTTAGTCCAAACTTCTATTTCTTTTTTTTTTCCTTTTGGGCCTGGGCTGTTGATTAGTTTATTTCTTGGCATTCAAATACATTCTGTCTGTTGCCAGATCTTCTCCCCCTCAGGTTCATAACCTGTCTTCTCTTTTGTGAAAAACTCACAAGATGAAATTGAGTCTCACCCCATTTCCTGTGTGGAGTAATTTCACTTGATTAAATGTCTTTCAAGGACCAAAATTAATCAAGGTTCTGATTGATTGATTGAAAAGATTGATGTCTTGATACCTGGTTCATTCCTCTGTTTGATTCTTCTCTGTAATTATTGAGACAGGATTATGGGGCAGTCTTTTCACATGTTAAAAAACAAAAACAAAAACAAAGGTGTTGGTCTGTTTTTCCTCTGAGGACCTTTCCAGCTTGAAATGTACAATTCTGTGATTCCATCCCTTTTATAGAGTGTTCTGCCAACCCTAACTCACATCTTTCTTTCTCACATTTGAATTCCTATAGCATCTACATTCTTTTCCCATTCATTTTGGCATTTATCATACACAATCATGTCGCAATATTCAAATACGTAATTTTTCCTGGGTGTTATAGATATCAAAGGTCCCACTTTTTGACATTTAAACTTAGATTCTGGCCTTTGTAAATTTAAATGTTACTATGAAATTTTGAAGTTTAAGGACTGACAGGATCTTGGAGTCTTAGAAGAAAAGCTTCAAAGAGGGTGGGCACATTTCAGCAAGTACCGGATCATGAGTGGAAGCCTGCTGTTTCCAATGCAGGGATCCTTAAAATAGGGTTCATTTTGCTATATCAAGTAAGGTAGCCATGAAGAGAATAGCCTGCATCCCAGGGTTCCTAGCTTTATATAGTCTAATATTATATCCTTCTTGCTGTCAATACAGTTTGTAGGAAAGAATGTTGACTGGATCCCTAGAGAGACAATTTCTAGTACCTGCTCTCACACTAACTGCTTCTTTTACTTCAGGCAAGTATCATCATCTATCTGAGTCTACTCCTTCATCTGTGGAATTATAAGTGGACTAGATCAACTCTGTTTCCTTCTAGATCTACAGGGCTGTAGGTCCTTTTTAATGAAACAAGAACTCCCCTCTACCCCACTTTGATCCCTTCTCAAAACCTATCAATCTCACTGTTTCTCTGCCTTCTTTATATTTGACTTTTACATTTCCTTCTTTCCCAAATATCCTTTCTACTCCCCTTTCCAGTGATTCATCTCTTATAACAAAGAATCAGACATCTTAAAAAGCAGTGTAGAAAAACCCACCAACATGTCAGTGAATCTGACCATGTATGAAATATGCAACATCCATAATCCTCCATTTCTGTAAAGAAAGTAGGATATGTTTTTCTTCCTTTCTTCAAGGTCAAATTCAATCATTATGCTTTTGAAACATTCAATGTTTTTATTTTTCTCTCCATTTATTTTGCTCTCAATGGGTCTTCTCATGATTCTGATTTTCATATTTATTATTTCTTAAGAGGCAGAAATATTCCATCACATTCATGTGCCACAGTTTGATTAGCTACTTCTATGTACACTTACCCATTTTTACTAAAACATCCAAAACTGAGTGTATATCCTTCAACCTTATGGAGAATGTTTGCCTCTCTAGAATTTAGCCCATATACCTCAGTTCAAACAGTAAAATATCACTGTGAACACATTTATCTCTCCACTCCCAAAGTGTGGATCTTGAGTTTGGGGGAGGCAAAATCTTGTCAAGTACCATCTATATTCTTTCAAGTCTGAAACCAGGGAGCCAGCCTCCTGGGGGGAAGTTCATGGCTACCTGATAGCTAGGTAGTAAGCAGCTAAAAAAACTGATACCTGGCTTGTGAAGAGCCAGAAAAAGATGAAATCAATAGCAAGCTTTCACTTCAAAGGCCACCAGGAGTAGACGCAAAGGGTATGTTGACTGGCCATAGCAATGAAGCAATAGGCCATGAGGATGGAGACAGAATCGATGCTCTGGGGCCAAAGCAAGATTGTGCAAAACCAATAGCAAAATCGGTAAAAGGAGAGGTTGAGCTGAACAATGACCTCTCTGCAATTTATTCCAGTTTGTGAGCTGGGAGTACCTGCGGGTTGTTTTTCATTTTTTAAAATGATTTCTTAAAAAAAAATAATGAAAAATAAAGCAGTCAATTCAACTTTCTTTGCAACTGTTTAAAGAAATGAAATTCATTCAGTAAAATGTTATAATAGCTTGTATTTTAATCCCTCTAAATCTCTATCAAGGGTACCTAGGTGGCCCAGTGGATATAGAGGACCAAGCCTGGAGTCAGGAGGAATCATATTCCTGGATTCAAATCTGCCATCAAACACTTACTAGCTATGTGATCACAGGGTTAAGTGTGCAAATCACTTAACCCTGGTTACCTCAGTTTCCTCAACTGTAAAATGAGATGGAGATGGAAATGGCAAACCACACTAGTATCTTTGCTGAGAAAACCCCAAATGGGATCGTAGAGAATTAGGCACAACTGAAACACAAAAATATCTATCAGAATTCTTTGTCCATTCATTCAAATTCATTTTTCCTCTTCTATGGCTATCTGTACATGTTTAATGTCAGAAAGGGAGGTAGCCCTACCTATCTAGGCAGAAGTGTGATAGTAAATGTTAAGTGACCATCTCTCTGGGGGAAAAAAAAATGTGTTACAGGAAACACTTTTAAATTTAATCTGCCTTGTTACTATTTTCTCTATCACTTTCTTAAGTTGAGATAAACAATACAACAATAAAGGAGTGTTTATCATTTTCCATGTAAATGCTCACACTGAATATTTAACAGTCTGTTCTTGCCAGCTAATATGAGCTGGCTCCAGCATACTGCTGCACCTAGGTTTGTCTCGGACTATTGACGTGAGAGTCCATGACTTGCTTCCAGATTCTCATGACTGAGAGAGTTGAGTTGAGTCTAACTTCTGACAAGTATTCTCGATGAGCAACTCTATTCCATTACACTGTGTGGAACAGTCATTGCTGAATGATTCAGTCCAGATGAGGTCCCCCTCCTTGCTATGGTCCTATATTTACTTTGCAAGACCGGAAACTAAGCTGACTGAAGTTTTGCATTCTGCATCTGCTGGCAGTAAAATCCATCTCTGTAGCAATTTTGTAAGCATTTGGCATTGGTCAACCTGAATTTGCCTGATGTTGATTCCTGGAGATAGGTAAATATTCTCTTCAATAGGAAATGGCTCTATGCAGTTGTGGTCAAGTGACTTCAGAAAGAATTTTCTGTGTTGGTAGTTCATAGAGTCATGGTCGAATTCTATTCTACCCAGCATTCTTTGAAAAAACCAAACTTAAATAAAACTTTATATACTTAATAAAAAGATATTGAATAGACTATCAAAGTACAGAAAAAAGATTAAAGTAGATATATTTATGCTCTATGTTAATAGAAAGTTGAGCTGTTTTTCCCATATGAGCATGTAGTTTTGCTGTTGTTGATTACTATTGGAAACAAAACTTGTCCTATAAATAATAGCAATGGCAGTTCTTAACATAGTGGCTTCCAGTTCCAAAATGCTTTGCATGTAGTATTTTATTTGATTCTCACAATCTCACTTTGGATTTAGTGTTGTCAATATAATTGTCTCCATATTTCCCTTCTGACAAAGAGGCTGATGCTCTCAGAGATTCATGTGACTTGATTGGACAAGGATATATAACAGGTCAAACCCAGGCTTTGGACTTGAGACTTAGTGCTTTTTCACTTGTCATATTGTATAGAAAGAAGGGGATAAGGAAAATTTGGTATCATTCCTTGAAACAGATAGAAATAGGGGAGGCTAGGTGGCACAGTGAGTAAGAGCGCCAGCTCCATAGTCGGGAGGACCTGGGATTGGTTCTGACCTCAGATACTTAACACCCATACAAAATAACTGACCGTGTAACCTTGGGAAAGTTACTTAACCCCAATTGCTTAAAAAAGAAAAGAAATAGATAGAAATAATAGTAAAAGATAAAATGAAGACTTATTCAGTCTCTACTTGTTTCTGTTATCTTTCCCAAGGAGAGTGATCTTCAGACTACAAAAGATAGAACAATACAGGTTTGAACAATGAAAAGAAACAAAAGATGATCCAACATCTCTGCCAAAAAGATACATCCTGAGCACTGGTTGCTAGACAATTAGGTCACACTGTCAGACACTGACCATCTCCAAGAAACTAGCTTATTCTCCTACTAATATATTTGTGTAGCTTTGATTGTGGAAGCTCCAGTTATTTTCTGACTTTCAGATGCAAAGAAGCTGAAATAAGAATTTTACAAGTAGATTTTGAAAAGAATTATGTATCTAGGTGACACCCACACTTCATTAACAGCAGACTAAACCTGCATGACTATTTCTAGGAAATATTTTTTGTAATACTTGGGCTGGAAACTATCTCGAGTTTTCTCCCTGGTTGTCTACAAAATTAAGAACTAATCTGTTTCCCCAAACAGAGTGTGATTAAATATGGGATCTTAGAGGACAAGTTATAGATGAATTTGTATTTGTGGGAATTGTATTTGTCAACATGGTTTAGTGGAAAGGGCATTAGATTTGGAGTTGAAAGATATCAGTGTAATATTGGCTTTGCTACTTACTGATCATATAACCTCAACCAGATTATAAATCTTTATAGGCCTCAGTCTTCTCTTCTATAAATTGAGAAGTTTGACCAGCTGCAGGGCCATCATAGCAATTTAGGCACCTGGGTCAAAGAGTATCAAGTACATCATCAAATGAACTTTTCATACGTCATTTCTTCTACCTTTCTACTTTATTGATAGGTCAAAAATTTACTGTTTTAGAGCTGGAAGGAAGTTTGAAGGATGTATTGTCCAACCCTTTCATTTTACAAATGAGAGTATGGTAGAGAGATTAAATGACTTGTCCATGGTCATATAACTCTTGTGTCAGAGCTGGGATTTGAACTCAGGTTTTCCTTATTCTAAGTCTTACCCTGTAACCACTGGTCTTGTCTATAGCAGGTAATTAAGGAAATTCAGCTGAGTTGGAAAGGGAGTTAGTTGTCAAAGGGCTGGTATTATGATGAATGGATGCTATTATTATGTTATGTAATCTCATTGATTTCATCTTGGTATTCTTAATATCTAGATGGAAAGTTCCTGATTTGTAATTAGGGATTAACTGCTAAAGGAGTTTAATTTGTGTTCCATCTACCTTCTGGTACACAGGGATAACGTCCTGTTTGGTCTTCTTAGGTTATTATTCTGAGTAAATCACTTTTAAGAACCTTTCCATCTCTTCAAACCTTGGAACTCTTGGGCAATAAGCAATTTACTTTCAATGCTTTGCAACTGGAAGACAGGGCTACATTTAGCTTTGTTCACTACCTGCCTGAGTGTGCTAGGCATTTGCATTATCTACTGGTCCCTGCAAATTCCCAAAACATCAGGGATCCTGCATAAGTGGGCAGGACAGATATGCCAACAATTTTACTGCAAAGTTTTATTGTAATCAAGAAGAAACAATTTAAATCTGTGGTTAGCGAAGCGGAAGGAAACATATTCTTTTTTTCCTACTGAAAAGTATAATAACGTGTCTTGAAGACATTCTTTTTAACCTTTTACAATAAATATGGATCCTAAAATTCTATTGCTTTATGAAATATCTTCCCTCTTTGGGGGTGTTTCTATGTAAGAGTCATTAAATGAAATAATGGGCAGTATTCTATTGCATTACCTTTGTTTTTATGATTTGTCTCAATAAAAAGAAACCCTCACATTTATATAAAGTCCTTTAAACATTGCAAAACATTAATTCCTACAGTGACTCTGTGAAGCAGATAGAAAATATATTATTTCAATTTTATACATGGTTTTTGAGAATTTAGGGGATTTACCTAAGGTCATTTAGCAGAGTACAATGACTCAGCCAAGATCATCTACCTTCTCTTCAGAGTCACATATCGGGAACTCTGTATTTTATGTCCTTTCATATCATGCTTGCTTCTACTACTGCCAACCCAATATGAACCACCCATACTATCTCCCACATGAACTACATATGCTTTAAGGATCCTTCCTACTGTCCTTCCTTTCTTTGTCGATTAGTTCATTTCCTTTGTTTGGATGACTCCCAAAGCTGGGTATGCAGCCTGAATTTTACTCTTTAGCTTCAGGCCCCAATTTCCCTGCCTTTGGAGTATCTCAACCTCAACGTTACATAGTCAAAACAAACTCGCCATGTTTTGTTATCAACTTAGCTTAACATCTTTCCCTCATAAACCATCCTTCTTCCTGATGGCCTTATTTCACTTGAGGGCATCACCATTTGTCCAGCTGCATCTGGACCACTGTATTTCTGAGCACTACATTTAAGGAAAGACATTGTAACTTGAAGCATATGTGGACAAGGGTGAGCAGAAAAATTAAAAAAACAAAGACGAACAACTGATTGATGGAATAGACCAGAAGATAATAGTGATGTTCAGCCTTGAGTAAAGATGAATACAGTGAATGATAGTAGTGCACAGCTAAGAATGCTGACTGAAGAGGGGGAAAGGTAGGAAACATCATATATAAGAACAATGAGACTTTTTGAGATCAATAACAAAAGGCAAAACTTGGGACAGTGAATAGACATTACAGGGGTAGATTAGGGTTATTAAAGGAAAAACTTAAAAAAAAATAATCAAAAGTATTCAAAAAGACATGGACTGCCTTGGAAGCACATAATAATGCCTTTTTATTATTTATTCCTTTCTTCATTATGTGCCAGTCATTGGGCTAAGCCCTGAAGAAACAAAAAGGAAAATCAGGACAATTGGAGGGTGAGCTCTAAAGAAGTTCATATTCTAATTGAGGGGATATAACCCATAAAAGAAAGTTCTGTTACAGTACAAAGGAAAAGATAAAAAGTTGTGAAACGTGCCTCACAGCAAGGCTTAGGTGTTTCTAGGTGGCATCATTAAGTGAGAAGACAGTGCCAAGGAGATCTGGAGGGTGTAGATGTAAGGGAGATGGTAATCCGTGGAAGTTCTTAAGATGCAATATTAGGGCAGATGGAAAAGCCTGGTGATCCTGTACCTCAGGACAAGGAATTGATGAGTCTCCTCTCATCCAAGCAGTGTGATCAATTAAATCAATTAAGCCCAATAGGATCTGGGTAGCCTGGGGTGATCAACAAGGCAAGAAGGTACAATACTCCCAGTGGTGACAAGTATAGGAAGAGATTAATAAGTACCAATGAATTAAGGGACTTCTCTAAAATCACACAGGACTTGAAGTCACACTTTCTAATTCAGAATTCAATTCTCTTTCCCATAAATCTGAAGAATTGTATTCTGAAGAATACAATATGAGTCTATTTTTTTTGTATCCTAAAAGGAAGGAGTAAACATGCATTTACTAAGTGCCTACTATCTTCTAGGCACTATTATAAGCACTTTACAAATGTCTTATTTGATCCTAAGATCAGGTTTGTTAACTTGCCCTACAGGATCCTTGAGAAGAAAGTGATTTGTGAATCTTACTTAAGTGTGATTTTTTTCTATACAATGCTTCACTTTTCCCTGTCCCCTTAAGAATATCATTGGAGAGGCCATCCACCAAGCACATGTGTCTCTTTCTGGACTGAAAAATTCTTAATCTTTTGATAATCGATAGTCTTAGTCTTAACATCTATTCCTTGTTATGCACTAAATGATCAATAACAACTTTCTTCCCCTAAGGTTGGTCCTGCACAAAGTTTCCCTGACACAGTTGGCAAGGGAATGAGATTTTATTATTGTAAACAACCTGCTATCTGCCTTTGTTTAACATGAAATGGCCATGAGATCTGAGTGGAGGTATAGCCCCATTCGAGCCCTGAAGATATGTTATCTGCATAGCACCATATTTGTTTCATAATTGATAGAGCTACAAAAGATCTTCAGTCATCAAAATGCTTATTAGCATTTATTAAGCATATTCTTTGTCCTGGATTCCATGCTAGAGATAGAAAATACAGATACAACAAATAGTTCCAACCTACAAAAATTTTTCCTTCTCTCACCTAGTCAGCTAGTGTGCCTGAGTAGAAATCTCCTTGATATCATCATTCCTGAGAATTGGTTCCCTAGCCTCAGCATGAAGTCCTTCAGTGATGGGAAACACAGTATTTCTTAAGACAGCATAGTCTACTTTGGGGCAGCAGAAGCTGTTCAGAGGTTTATCATTGTATTGAGTCCAAATTTGCTCCTCTGCAACCTCCATCCATTGGTCATGATTCTTGCTTGTAAGACCAAGCCTAACTACTTCCACTTCACTGATCATAAAATACTGAAAATAGTTACCATGTCTCCACTAACACTCAGATTCAGAATAAGCAACCCTAGTTCCTTTAGATTTTCATTACACATTATAGTTTCAAAGTTCCCTCATCATCGTGGTAGACTCCTTCTGGAAACAGTTCAGCTCATTAATCTTTTTCCTCCTATGTGCTACCTAGGACTGACTTCCATAATGCAGAAATGATCTGAAAAGTCAAGGTATGTATAAAGAAATGGCAACTCAGAGCTCAGAAACTTCCAAAGTAAGTTCATTATGATCTCACTTTCCTCAGGTGCAAAATAGAATTCACAGAATAATTATTTTTTTAAGGCATTTTCAGTCATGCATCACTCTTTGTGGCCCCTTTCTTGGAAATTTTCTTGGCAAAACTATTCGAGTGGTTTACCATTTCCTTTTCTAACTCATTTTATAGTTGATGAAATGGAGTCAAAGAGAATTAAGTGATGTACCCAGGGTCACACAGCTAGCAAGTGTCTGAGACCAGATTTGAACCTAAACTTCCCGACTCCAGGGCTCCCACTCTCTCCACTGCACCATTTATCATCCCCTATAGTATTTGTGGGGGCAGAAAAATTGAGATAACCAAAGTGAAAAGCACTCTGTATACTCTAAGGAGCTAGGTAAATGTCAGAAATTATTTTTATTTTGTTTTGTGCTATAATTGATTGAAATGTAACACATTCCAGTGTGGTATAGTAGAAAGAAAACTAGATTTAGACTCAAAAGTCTTGAATTTAAATTCTCACTCTCTTTCTTTACCTATGAAACTTTTTGGGATTCTTCTCTCTGGGTCTCAGTTTACATATCTCTATCTATCTCTATCTCTACGTATATCTATGTCTATGTCTACGTCTATATCTATAGCAATATCATCTATATCTTTTTCATCTACATCTATATCTATATATCTATCTCTCTATATATTTATGAAATTAATGATGCATTAGATATGGGGTCCATCCACTTTTTAAAAAATATTTTGATCAATGTATTTCAATATAATTGATTGCCTTTGTAATCCTATGTATTTTAATTCATATATTCAAAACATTATTCTGTGAAGGGGTCCTTAGACTTCAGAAGATTACAAAAACGGTACATGTTACAAAAAAGAGTAAAAACTCCTGTATTAGATGGGTTCTAATAGCTCTTTTTATTCTAAGTTCTATACTCCTAGCCATCTTCCATTAACTTTGCACATATCAATCATCAGCCTACCTGTTATCACAGATTAGATGTCTTTACACAGAAAGCATAAGGGAATAATATCATCACTTCTTTGGAGACTTTATTCTCCTGCTGCCAATTTATAGGCAGGTATTTAAGGAAATTAAACTTTGGGGATTTCAAACTTTGTAAAGGATCTTGAAAAGAGTCATTTTATGTTCCAGTTTAGATATGAAATAGTCATCTGCCTTTGAAACATGCTTATTTGTGAGTATTTACTTATGGCAGGAAAGAATTTAAAAAGGACAAATGTTATTCCCATGTTGCCTTTATTTATACTTTTCCTAGGGATAGGAATAAAAAATAAGCTTTGTTGTTGTTGGCAGATAGCAATGATAGATGATATAGACTGATAGATCCAGGAAGTATCTTAGAAATCACCTCACTGTATACTGGCAAACTGAGGCTGAGAGAGAAAATGCATTGCCCAAAGCTTTAAGGCTTGGTCATCAGCAGAAACCAGATATAGGCAGGTTTCTCAACCACCATTGTGACCGTCATTTTCAGCCAGAGTTCTTACAAATTCAGATGGTCCAAATGATTTGTTTCAAAATGAATTTTTCCCCAAAGTAAAATATATGTATATTTTTAAACATAGAAGAAATGCTTATGAATGGGTACACACAAACCACAAAGTATACCAAGCAAAAGCAAAGCGGGGAAAGGAGTCTTCATATTTATTTGAATGGTTTCTATTATTCAGTCATTTTCAGTTATGTTCAATTCTTTGTGGCCCTATTTGGCATTTTCTTTGCAGAGATACTGGAATGGTTTGCCATTGCCTTTTCCAGCTCATTTTACAGCTGTGGAAACTTGGGTAAATGGGTTTAAGTGACTTGCCCAGGGTCACACAGTATATGTGTCTGAGATCAAATTTGAACTCAGATTGATGAGTTTTCCTGACTCCAGGCTTGGCACGCAAACCACTGCACTCCCTAGCTGCCCATGAATGGTTTGGTGAAGCATTCATAATTCAGACAGGCAAACCAAAATACAAATGAATGGCATTTTTAGGCATAAAACTCCACAAAGATAGATTTCAAAAGTTCATAGAACCATAAACTGTTAGCCTTAAAGTAGACAGTTGACCTAATTCAATCCTCTTTTGTGTTATTTTTTTTACCTGTGACCTAGAAATGTTGTCATAAGAGAGGATGTATCAAGATCACACCGCTCATTAGTGTCTGACCTTTATCTCATTCCCTCATGATGGCTGTTCTTTTACAGATTATTTTATGAATACCATTGGTGTTATTGAGCATATAGATTAAACAAACAAAAAAACATTAACCTTAGCAAGAAGACCACACCTAGAAGTTAGGAAATCTCTTCCATTCTTGACCTCTCTCTACCAGTCATTGAGCCCTGGAGTCCAAACACAGAGATCAAGTGATTTATAAGCCAGAGCTTCCTTAGGTGAGTACTATACCAGAAGGTCTACATAAGGCTTCTTGTAGTAATTTAAAAGACCATCAATCCATTGGACCACAGTATTGTGTTGCAAATTTGGAATTCCCTCAAGGAAATACACAGAAATTGATTTCACAGTTTTCTCCAACTATTTGTTGAGGCTTCTCTTATGAGTTCTCAGGTGGCTGAAATGAAAAGAATCTATTCTGGTTGTAAGTGACACCCAGTATAATTAAAGCACTACAAAATTAAACCGTTAAACATTTAGTGACAATGGAAAATGATTCCCATATATCTATGTTAAGATTGTAAACAGCCAAGTGAGTGCTGCTACTATGAGTAGTCAACTGTTTTCATTTCAAGTCAAATATTAAATGATTTCCTGTTGAAGAGTATGTTATCTAATGGCAAAAGGAAATATGTCACACTTGCAGAAATGCAACAAATAAAAATAACATTTTGTGAACTCGGTGAACACATGAGAAAATCCTCTCACTGGATTTTTCCTAAGATTGATTTGTTGTTGTTATTTGGTCATTTTTAGTGGTGTCCAACTCTTCATGGCCCCATTTGAGACCTTGGCAAAGTTACTAGAGTGGTTTGCCATTTCCTTCTTCTGCTCATTTTACAGAGGAGGAAACTGAGGCAAACAGGGTTAAGTGTCTTGTCCAGAGTCAAACAGCTTTTAAGTGTCTGAGGACACTTGACAGACATGAAACTTGAAATCAAGAAATTGAGTCTTCCTGACTCCAGGCTCAGCACTCTATCCGTTATACCACCTTACTATCCTGTTAAGATTCATAGGGAACTTAGCCTGATTGCACATGGGAGATAACAATATACAGGAAGATTTTATGTACGTTTCATTGAACCTTGCCTTAGCTACTTAATTAAGGAAAAGCTGCACAATATCAAGACAAACAAATTAACATTATATGCCTCTGCTTCTCCTGGGGACACTAAAGCACTTATCTTTAGAACACTAATTGCCACAGTTAGGATTCTGCTTAAAAAAATAAAAAAAAGCACCAATACTTGCTAAAAGTACAGATGTGACAAATGAGAGAGATGAGTGAATTGAACAACATTCAGTTATGCAGACAAACATCTCACTTAATTGCGGGGGCACCCTTATTTTAGCAAAGAGGAGTCTATTCATCTTACAAATGGATCCCAACCCAAGAAACTCTCACTTGCTGCTATGGGTTTCATAATCTGCCATTTAAAAATCATTTGTTCCCCTTTTGAAAGTTGCTTTACTGAGTATAAATTGAAGGGGAGGAAAATTGGCTCCTGATGCATCATCTGGCTCCCCAGACTAACAAAATTATGCAAAATGATGTTTCAGGAAAACCACCCATAAAAATATTCACAGAAAGAAGAAAGTCACTTAATCATACCCACCAGAGGAGATCAGTGAAGTGGGATAGCTAGCAAATGGAGATCCAAAAGCTTACATTCTTAAAAAAAAAAATCAACAATTCCCAAACACTCCTTCATCCAAGGGTGGAGTAGAACACACAATTTAAATAAGGGCAATGTCCATGAATTAGATTTCATAGCATTCCCTCTCAGGGCACACTGTGAGAATTTCCCAGACATGACTAATTCTGAGAGATGGATGGACAATGAAAATGCACTGTCAGAGAAAGGCTGATTCCAGAATGATGACTCACTGATCCCCAGGAGTATTTATGGGTCATAGCCTACGTTCGATCTCTACTGTGAAGTAACCTGGGCAGGATAGTGGATAGGGTAGTGGGCCTCAAGTCAAGAAGAGTCATCTTTCTGAATTCAAATCCAGCCTCAGACACTTACTAGCTGTGTGACTCTGGGCAAGTCACTTAACCCTGTTTGCCTCAGTTTCCTCATCTGTAAAATAAGATGGAGAAGGAAACAGCAAACTACTCCAGTGTCTTTGCCAAGAAAACCTCAAGTGGGGTTACGAAGAGTTTGATATGATTGAACAACACCACCCCACAAAATTGTTCCAAGTTCTTCAGGATAAAACTCTTGTAGCTTCAGATAAATGTTTATTAATGGGAATGTAGAGTTAAGAGGGGGAGGAAAGATGACGAATTGTTTAAGGATAATAAAAACAGTAAGTGATAACTGTCAGAGTACATGGTTTCCTGATTAGGTCTTTCCAATTTGAGAGACTGTAATATTCCTGACAGGTAATAGCTCCAGGCATCACCTGATTTAGAGGTGAAATGCTCACACTTAGGATAGACATGTGAGCATCAGGATTTGGTTTTAAGTATTTCTTTCTGTCTCTAGAATCACATGTGTAAAAGATCTCCTTCTCCAGCATTAAGTCATAGGGATTGATTTGATGGGGTTCTCCTATGGCCTCTCACTGTCATTATCTCTCTGTCTTGGGTTCCAGACAGCTTAGCTAAGAGAAGAGGAAGCATTTTTTTTCTCTTTTTTTCATTTGTTCCTTGAAAATGACTCACAGTTCTCTACTCTTTTAAAGGGTTTTGTAGCTAAATAAGCCCCACTTTGTAACACCCAGGGGCTCAGAGTTACAAAGGGAAATTGCAGCTTTACAATGTTCTCATTGGTTGCTCCTGGACACATGACCCAATATGACAGGAGTCTTACCTTAATTATTCTTTTTTTTAAACTCTTTTATTTGGAGGGGGGAAGGCAGGACAATTGGAGTTAAATGACTTGCCCAAGGTCACACAACTAGTAAGTGTTAAGTGTCTGAGGTTGGATTTGAACTCAAGTTCTCCTGATTCCAGGGCCAGTGCTCTATTCACTGCACCATCTAGCCACCCCACCTTAATTATTCTTAGTTGCCAATCTCTTGCCTGACTGTCCCCTGTCAGTCTGACTCAACACTAACTCTCAAAATTCCTTTTTTTTCACTTCCCCTCCAAAAACTAAACAAATAAACAAGCACAAGTAATAATCAGTCCCATAAGAAATATGAAGACTCTTCCACTGATGGGTCAGTATTTTCTAGAACCAAGCAGTTTCATGGCTGGTCCAAAGGAACTGGGAGATGTTCAGGCTATCCTTGATTTGTACATCTCTTTAAATGAGATATTTTCCTTAAAATATTTCTTTAGTTTTAGCAGACATTTCTTTAAAACAAACTTTAAGCCCCTTAGTAAAAAAATAAAAAAGAATGAATACATACACACACATATATGCATATATAATTTTATATAATAGTAGTGTGTAAAGCCAAGCACAAGCAGCTTTCCAGAGGACTGCTTCTGTGAACAGTTTCAAGGTTGTGATTACATAGTATAGTGAGCTCTCTACATATTCAGCAGTAAATTAAGGCAAAACATTCACAGAAATCAAAGTACAGTATTCACAGTGTTATGACATAACAACTTATCACAAAAATGGCCACATAGTTTTCACCAAAGTAGCCACACAGTTTTAAACAAAGTACAATATTGAGTAACTCAATCATTTAGCAAATCCTTAATTCAATCATCCTTAAGGAGACTTATCTCCTTAATGGACACAGAGTACAAAGGTCAAATTTCTTTACCCCTAGGTCACAATAAATCATGACCTTCTCATTCAGTATCAGGTACTTAAGAAGAGATCTTTTCATCTTGACTCGAGGCTGGCTCTCAGCTTCCATGCTTCCTTTTCCATGCTCCCAGCACCTGCCTGAATCTACACAACTGTCACCTGGGTTCAAAGGCAGGCACCTCCCAGTTAAGTTCCTTTTCCAACTCTTTGTCCAGTTCTTTGTCCAGTTTCTTGTGCAGTTCCCATTCCATATTGAAGCTCACAGGGTCCAGTCTACCTCAAGTCCCTCACAATTCCTTTTCTGGGAAGACAAAGCTTAACAGAGCCACAATAATATTCATACTCATTGCCAGCACCATCATCAATTCACTATCTACCTGTGAAATCAAGTCAGACCCACCAACAAGGTCTGAGAACTCAACACAAATCATCAATATAGAAATCAACACAGACCCACAAACAAGGTCCAAGAGGTCAGCCTAAATCATTAGTAAAGTCCCAGGACCTCCAAAACCCTCCTCCAGGATTTCTGCAAACAGACAGCCAGAAAATCCTCTTTCAAGGCTTCCAATAAGGTCCAAGGGCTTCTGTACAAAGTATCACAAATAAACATCAACACAGACAGAGCAGACAAACATAGAGTACTGGGATACTACAGGTTTTCCCCTTCTCTACCACAAGAGCTCCCTTTTCAGTTCTGCTCTTCCCAGCCTTGGCCTCTCCTTATATATGGTCATTAGCTCCTCCCTTTCCTGTTACAGGAGTTCACAAGCTGTAGGATTCACAAGTTCTGGATCTTAATATTTGATATAATCATGAAGTGAAACAAGGTGTTTACTTCTGTGTTAATTAAATAGCTGAAACAAGGTGTTAACTATTTCTTTGCTTGCCATTACATAGTGCCATGTCAGATATTGATAAGCCAGGAAGGGACAAGCAGATCTTCTTATGAAAGTTCTTTAATGCATGAAAAAAAACCTGTACAAATCATAGCATCACATCATAGAGTGCAGTGCATAATGCAGATCTAGGAATTATAAAGGAACCTTCTGCATTTATTCACTCAACATGTATCTACAAAGTGATAAGTATGACTGAGGCACTAGACTAGGGGCAATACTTAAAAGGGGATAAAACCAAAACAGTCCTACCTTCTAGGAATTCATGGTGCTTACTGTGAAAAATAAGTCAGCCAAGAAACATTTATTAAGCTCTGACTGTGTGTCAAGCAGTGTGCTAAACAATGGGGATACAAAAAGAGAAAAAAAAAATATAGGCCCTGCCTTCAAGTAGCTCAAAATGTAATGAGGAGCTCACATTGTAATGACATGTCTGTTGTTGTTCAGTCATTTTCAATTGTGTCAGACTCTTCATGAGCCCATTTGGGGTTTTCTTGATAAAGATACTGAAGTGGTTTCACATTTCCTTCTCCAGCTCATTTTATAGTTGAGGGAAACAGGGAAAATTTTATAGTTGAGGGAAACAGGGGGAAAATTCTAGCCGCACTTCTGTTCCCCATCCCTATTACCTTTTACCAATGGAAAGCACACCTTGCAAGCAAAAACAGTGAGTAGGAGTCCTATTCATTTTTATTTTTAATTATTATATATAATATTACATTATATATATTCAATCATCCTTAAGAAGGCTTGTCTCCATATATATTATATATAATACATTATAATAATATTAATTATATATAATTAATCCCTTTCATTAATTAATTAATAAAAATATAATTATATATAATTACTCCCTTTCATTTTTTAGAGATAAGATGACTCAGGAAGGATGACTAGCAATGGCTGAATTGTGATTGGCATCATAGGCATTATTATGTTATATTTCCCCCCAAACCCAGCTCTCATCCAGACTTCAATTTTGCTGTCACTGTCAGCACCATTCTTCCAGTCACCCACATTCAAACTACTTGGTGTTATTTTTAATCCTTCACTTTCCCTCACAGAGCCAATCAATAAGCAAATAGTTACATTTGCATTTCTTTCCTAGCTGTCCCCTTCTCTTATACAGATGCCATGCTAGTTCTTGCTCTCCTTGCCTCTTGGCTGGCGTGAGCCCAAAACCTACTAAGAAGTTTCCCTATTTCAAGTCTTCCTTTACTCCAGTCTATTCTCCACTCAGGTACCAATGCAATCTTCCTAAAACACAGGTCTAACTACTCTTCTAGTCACTCAATTCCAGTGGCTCCCTATTGACTCAATATTGTTTCATCTTTCATTCTTTAAAAATTAATATTTCTGCACATTTTATATTTCATACAACATAATAAAATTTATTTTTCCCTTTTATTTCTTACATTAATACATATTTATGGAATAAAACAAACATTTCCATAACATAGTACAATAAAAATATGATTGTACATAAAACTGCAAATCTAATAAGCATAACTTGTTATTTCTTTCAAATATACAATGGGATTTTCATATAAATTTCTTTTTCTTCTTTTTTCTCTACCGTCTCGCCACCCTGCCCTAGAGATGTTTACCACATATATATATACCATTATACACAAATAGAGGTGTATGTGTGTCTGCATGTATATATGTGTGTGTGTGTTTGCGTAAGTGTGTATATACATATACATATACACTTATGTATCTATATATTTATCTACATATATAAAATGTGTATATGTAAAATTATTCTATACATACTTCTATTTATCTCTTCTTTCTCTATATGCAGATAACATCTTTCTTCATGTATCCTTTGTAGTTAATTTGGATATTGATAATAGTTAAAATAACCTATTCACTCAAAGTTGTTTTTAAAACAGTATTGCTGTTACTGTATGCAATATTCAGTTGTTTCCATTTCTCTTTTCATTACTTCATGCGAGTCTTTCCATGTTTTTCTAACATCATTGAGCTCACCATTTCTTATACTACAATTGCATTTCATCACTATGATAAACCACAACTTGTTCATCCATTCCACAATTGATGGACATCCCTGTGAGATTAAAAAAAAAATAACCATATGGATCTGTTTACCAAATTATTTCTAGGACACTGAACATATAAATAACTTTTGTAGGACCACAAATCTATAATTTAGGCATTATATATGGAGAAGACCATCACCTAAGAATACTGTTGACTTACAGGAGTCCAAAACAGAGGGCATTAATAAAACTTAGGGCTTGAGATATCTATAAACAAATGTGTAGCCCAGGGGTAATAAGTCAAACTAAGCATCTTAACAAAAGGAAACGAATTTTGCCTCTTATGAATCAGTAAGATTCGGTGTGATGGGATTTCTGATTAGAACCTGGCCAACTTTATTGAGCAAGATGAGAATTGATAAAAGGAGGGGTGGAATAGCATTGCATAACAGTGTATACTCATATGAAGAAATTCACAAAACAGGAAAGAAATATGATGAAAAGTATCTGGGTAAAGACAAACAGAACAAAGAACAGGAGTGATTCTGTTCTGCAAGCATGTAGCAGAGTACAGCAGAAGTCAGCAGAAGTGCTTGAATGATGAGCTGAAGAAGGAGATCACAAACCTGACAGAGAGAAAGGCAATAAAAGAGATAGGTGACTTCAATTATCTAGATATCTACTGAAGTTCCCTCGGCTAAAAACCTGAACAACAGATAGATTATTGAGTTGCCAGAAGGAAATTAGCAGAGGGGACATGATTCTGCCCGATAAAGAGAAACCCATAGCTGACAGGGAACATATGGGAACTAAGGAGGAAGTGATCCTTTCATCTTAAAGTTTGTGACAGATAAGGAAAGAAAAGGCTGCCCCAGTCCAGTGCTCACCGTAGATTTGGGGAGACTCTATTTCTTTATGGACCAATAACTCAGAAGGAGTGGCTGACTCAGCAGGAATGCTGTTCAGCCCACCCAAGACCACAGTTGGCATTAGTTATCAGCTTGGAGAATGATCTAGAACTTCTGAGGAGGGGAGGGAGAAAGTGAATTAACTTTTAGAAAGGACCTTGAGTTCAGGGGGGAAAAAAAACAAAACTCCAAACCAATTTGCATCCTTAGCAGATTCATTCCAATTTGGGTTTTTGTTGTAAAATATAATGTGTGTGTCTGTGTGCGTGTGTGAGTGTGTGTGTGTGTGTGTAGATTTGTAAGTTTGTGGGTATGTTTCCTATTGCCAAGGAAAATAAATTTTCATATTGATCATATCTCTCTCTTATTAGGAATATCTTATAATGAACTAACCTAGTCTTAAGATTACCTTCTTTCTTTCTGATTCCAGTGAGGATTAACCTTTCTCTTATGATTTCCCTCATTCATAGAATATGCCAGTTCGTCCATAACATTTTCAAAGAACTCAGAAAACAGAAAGGTAGAATTCTGTGATATAAAATCCTGTAAGGGAAGTCACTTCCAAGAGGTCCAGATTACTCAAGATTACAGGAGCACAAGCAATTTAAATGAGAGCTAAAGGAGTAGGGGGTGGCAGTAGGATGGCACTATTTAAAGAGACCACCATGGATAAACAAATCTCTCTCTCTCTCTCTCTCTCTCTCTCTCTCTCTCTCTCTCTCTCTCTCTCTCTCTCTCTCTCTCTCTCT
>NW_027185804.1:14025594-14030620 GCF_028583685.1 Petaurus breviceps papuanus
ATTTAGAAGGACTGGTAGATAGTGCAGGTATCCAGGACATTCAGTCAGGAGGTGAACAAGGATGAGTGAAGTTCTTCTCCTCCAGCTGGAAGGCATTGGCAGTAAATTATAAATGACCAGCTGGTTATTCTTAAATTTCATAGGATTTAGAGATAAAATGAACTTTAGAGCTTACCTAGTCATAGCAATAACTAAGATAGGGCAAATAGGGCACAAGCACACGCAGCCGGCGTACAGAACTAACACATGTGCTTCTTTAACAGCTGATGCCTAATTTCTACAAAGATTCTTAGTGTCTGCTTATTGGTGGTGCAGTGGAGGAAGAGCTGGGCCTGGAGTCAGGACTATGATTTCAGATCTAGCCTCAGACACCTACCAGATATGTGACCTTAGATATGTTAACCTCTGTCTTCCTCAGTTTCCTCAACTGCAAAATGTGGGTAATGATAGCATATGCTTCTCTGGGGTTATTGTGAGGATCAAATGTGATAATATTTGTTAAAGTACTTATCACAGTATATTTAATAGATACCTAAGAAACGCTTATTTCCTTCCTTCCTTTTCTGGTTAACAAGAATAATTAAATAGAAGGCTGCCGGATTACATACATTGATAATAACATTTCTCAGCCATTTTTTCAGTTATGTCCAAGTCTTTGCGACCCAATTTGGGATTTTCTTAGCAAAGATATTAGAGCGGTTTCCAGTTTCCTTCTCCATTCATTTTGCAAATGAGGAAATTGAGTTAAGTGACTTGCCCAGGATCACACAGCTAGTAAGTGCCTGAGGTAAAATTTAAATTCATGAAGTCTTCCTGACTTCAGGCCCAGTGTCCTGTCTACTGTGCTATCTACCTGCCTCCATTGATAACAATACCCAACTTTGAAAATAACACCCCTTTAACAATGAACTCATATGTCAACTCACCTGAATTTACCTGTTGCAGTATGAATAGGCAACATGGGGGAAAGTATAGAGTCTTGGTTTTGTCATCTGGAAAAAGAAGGCTCAAATCCTGCTTCTCACATTTATTTGGTTTTGTTATCACACACCTCTCTGAGCTACACTTTCCTCATTTGCAAAACACTCTTCTAACTTGAAAAATGTCATCCTGACGGCCATCAATAAAATGGTAAGGCTAGGAATGGGTCAATTACAAATCTGATATGATGCCATAGTTGATACTAGCCCAGCTCCCCAGACTGCTACTTATTTCTCTGCAACTGGTCCATTCCTTCATTTAGCAGAAAAGGAAGCTGAGGCCCAGAAAGGCAAGATACCTTGGTTGAGGTTATATAGTCAGTAAGTTGCAGAATCAGGATTTGTATCTTTATCTTCCAACTCCAAATCCAGTGACTATGGTGATGAAACTAGTTCCTATAAGAAGGTCCTATAGGCTTCTCTGTTACTTGGGGCCTATAAGTCAACAAACAGCGAGCGTTAACAACCACTTCTAATGTGCCAGGCAGTGTGCTAAGCCCTGGGCCTTAAAAGACAAGTAGAAATTGTTCTTGGCCTCAATGAGCCAACAATTTAATGGAAGAGACAACAAAGTGCAGCACACGAATAAGAAACACGCAGGAAATATTTGGGTATAATATCAGAGAAAAGGCTAATAGCATTAAAGGGGCCTGGAAAAGAGTTCTTGAGGAAGTTGGAATTTTATCTGAGACTTGAAGGAATCCAGGAAAGCCAGGAGGCAGAGAGGAGCAAGAGAATGTCAGGGATGGGTGATAGTGAGAATCTCTGGCACCAGGAGCGGAGTGTCTTGTGAGTGGAACAGTCAGGAGGACAGTGTCTTTAAGACACAGAGTACATAGGGAGCTGTAAGGTCTGAAGATCGGAAAAGGAGAAAGGAGTCAGCTTATGAAGGGCTTTGAAAGCACATCAGAGGGTTTTATATGCTATTCTAGAGGTAATGGGCAGTCACTGGAGTTTATTGACAAAGTCAGGCCTGTGCTTTGGAAAGATCAGCTGAATAGAAGGTAGTGTGGAGAGATTTGAGGCAAGGAGACCAACCCAAAGGCTACTGCCGTATTCCAGAGGTGAGGTGACAAGAGTCTGCACCAGGATGGTGGCAGTGTCCAAGGAAAGAAAAGGGTGTATGTGAGAGATGGTGCATTGTTTTGAAGAATATATGTATGTACACATAAACACATATATGTATGTGTGAAGAATATATATACACACATATACATATATAAATATACATACACACATATATTATAGCAACAGATGCAGTGATACAGCTTAGATGATATGAAAGTTAGGTGGAATCAAGTCTGTTTCAAAGGATGGGCCTAAAGGATGGATTGCTTTCAGTTTGCAGGGGTCACACAGCTAGGAAGTATCTGAAGTCATATTTGAACTCAGGTCGTTCTAAGGTGCAGAGCTCTGTCTGCTGTGCTGCTGAGCTGCCTGGCAAATATCATTTTTTAGAAGCGGTGGTGGCTGTCATAGCAGTTGTGGTGGCAGTGATAATATTCAGTCATGTCTGACTCTTGGGGCCTTGTGGACCATAGCATACCAGTGCTATGGGATTTTCTTGGCCAAGATACTAAAGTGGTTTGCCATGTCCTTCAGGGGATTAAGCCAAACGGAGGTTAAGTGACTTGCCCAGGGTCATGCATTTAGCAAGTGTCTGAGGCTACATTTGAACTCAAGTCTTCCTGATTCCTGGTCCAGTGCCTTATCTACTGAGCCATCTAGCTGTCTCCAATGCTAAATGTCAATACTGTCTTTTTTTTTTTTTTTTTTTTTGTTTTTGCTTTTTGGAGGGCAATTAAGCCCAGGGTCATATGGCTAGTTTTGTGTTAAGTGTCTGAGGCTGCATTTGAACTCAGGTCCTCCTGACTCCAGGGCTGGTGTTCCATTCACTGCGCCACCTAGCCACCCTTAATACTGTCAAATAATGAACCTTATCTTATCTGAATCACATTAGTAATATGGCAGGTGTTATTCTCAGTTTAAAGATGAAGGAACTCAAGTTTCGGGAACTTTACTGACTTGTCAATGGTCACACAACTAAGAACATGTCCAGGAAGGAATCTGGCTCTGCGTCAGTCACTTTGGTCAATATACAATCCCATCTCACAATTCCGGCCTGTCTTTGGGTGCAGTATTCTTTTTATCGTCACATAATGCAATCAAAACATTATTTCTCTTACTGAGAGTAGCATAAAGCAAATGTGATTGTCTCACATGGCTTGTGTTGGCTCCAAAGGTAATTCCATACTTGTGTTTTGAACGGTGGTGATGTTGTCAGAATGAATCTATGACCTCCACAGGGGATAGTCATTGGAATGAATACATTCTGTAGTTAGTTTAAACACCAATCTACAAGAGATAGTATTTCTAAAGCACTTTTTAGGCCTTAAAGTACTATATAAAATGCTAGTTTTAATTATTGTTATTACTGCTGCTGTCACTACCACTATTACTACTGCTACAACTACAGTTGTGATGATGATGATGATGATGGCAGTGATGACAGTTGTTACTGCCACTGTATACACCAATAATTACATCAGCCTGTATACTTTAAAGCTTTTCTGATGAAGGTTCCCATACACATTCATAACAAACAACCGGAAAGCTCGAAAATTTTTCTTAAGAAATAGGAATGCAAAAATTTGTTCTTCAAAGTTCAGACAGATTAAGATCAGAGTGTGGAAGTTAACAGTGAGAAGGAAATTTAATATTTTCATATTAATCAATATGGTACATGTAATAAATATACTAATAATTTAGTTTTCTCAAGAGCTGCCTTTTTGGCTTGGGAGTAAGAGCTCACAATGCAGCTAAACTTATTAATCAAAACTCTGACGTGCTCCCAATCACTGGACCTTAAGTGAAGCGAATCAAAGATTGCAGAACCTGTTCCTGTCACAGAACTCTGGTTCTGGCATCTAGGGAAGGTGGTTGTGACCCCCAAAGACTTGACTTCAGAACTGTTGTATCGTGGGACTTTAATGTTTCCTGTGGGGTACCAATAAATGATTGTTTGTAATTCACCTTCCACCCTCCTTCCCCACTTGCAATTTAAGTATATAACCTGTGCTTTTACTTCAGCTAGGAGAACATTCCTCACTCTGAAACTGATTAATTAAACTACTTGATTACTGGCACTCTGGTTTCTAGGCCTGCTTTGTATGGCTCCGAGCATTCTCAGGTTAGAGACTGGCTCAGTAAAAATCCTGTTAACAGCAGGGAAGCACATTTTGCCTCAATTTAAGCAATAACTTCCAATCATAAAACTTAGAGTTAGAAAGGATTAAAAAAAAAACGATGTGGTCCTTAATGCTTAGAGCTATCTATAAAGTGGAAAAGGGCTGTCTAAGGAGGAAGAGAAGTCTTTCCTTACTGGGTGTATGCCAAGCATTAGGTTTATAAGCATCTGGAGTTTGTATGCTAGGGTGTGGTCATTTGTTAAGCAATGAGCCAGACTATTTGACCTCTATGGTCCTTTCCAATTCCAAGGCACTATCAATATGGGGAAAATCAAGAATATGGTAGTATGTCATAGATCCAGACTCCACTACATAAAATGAATGAATGAATAACTAAATATATATATATATATAATCTACTTTTTAATAAAAATATTGCTGTTCACTCATCTACCCATTTTCCAGACAATAATTTTGAAATTTTTTTCTAGATACAATATCATTATTATTACTACTACAGGAGATAATGAAAATAAAATGCATATATCAAATTACTGAGACACACTTCCTTCCTTCCTTCCATCCTTTCTTCCTTTCTTCTTCTCCACTCCTCTTCTTCTTCCTTTCCCTTTCTTTTTTCTTTCCTTGTTTTCTTCCTTCTTTCCTTCTCACCCTTTCTCTTCCTTCGTTCCTTCGTTCTTTCCTTCCTTCCTTCCTTCCTTCCTTCCTTCCTTCCTTCCTTCCTTCCTTCCTTCCTTCCTTCCTTCCTTCCTTCCTTCCTTTCTTTCTTTCTTTCTTTCTTTCTTTCTTTCTTTCTTTCTTTCTTTCTTTCTTTCTTTCTTTCTTTCTTTCTTTCTT
>NW_027185804.1:14030630-14140268 GCF_028583685.1 Petaurus breviceps papuanus
CTTTCTTTCTTTCTTTCTTTCTTTCTTTCTTTCTTTCTTTCTTTCTTCGTTTGAGATTCATTCAATCCATATTTATCATACATTTAAGACTCTAGTAGCTTTTTTTGCCAACCTTTAGTACATTGTTCTGTCTTTTTCAGTGTTCTCAGTGATTGGTTCAGGGACACACACACATACACGTACACACATAAACACCTATACATACATACATAAACACACACACATTATCTAATCTCCAAGTTCCAGCGGTTTTTCAACTCATTTTTTTAGGATCTACTCCTCTACCATCCCCAGCTTCAGTTAGAGATGGTCATATCCTTGATCTTGCCACGACCCACAAGGTTTCTACTTATGTTCATAAACTCCATAATTCCTTCATCTGATCATAATATCTAGTCATATTTTCCTTGGTTTTATAACATCATCATCACCATGATTTCCAGTCCCTCCACCCTTCGGTTCTTTATCAGGTCATCACAGTATACTGTCTACCGTTCCCCATCTTGACCTTTTGGTTGTCCAGGTCATCTCAGCATTCTCTTCTCTTGATTCCCTTTTCCCTTATCCTGCTCTGAGTTGACAAGCCCCAGTTTTAAATTACTCTCACTATCTACTGCATTTCCCCTGTTGAACAAAGCTGAAGAAAATTGCTGAATTAATATTGACGGTGTCCACTATAAATTCAAATGACATAATCCAAATTTGGCCTTCACTATTGGAAAAGTAATACTTTTATCCCTCCCTAATCACTTAACTATCCCCCTCACCAGAGTGGCTTTTCCAAACCTTTTCATCCTTCCCCAACCCATCCATGGTCCCCCCTAACCCCACCCTTGCAGTTATTAGTCTTGTATCATAATTCACTAAAATTTGAGGCCATTTACCAAGAGGCCCCTTTTATTCCCTCATGATTTGATTATATGGATCCTTTTTGGCAAAATATTCTCTTTTACCTCTTCCTTAAATGAAGAGGTCATCCTCTTTAGGAAGGTAAACCCCTCTATGTGACAATGTGGCCATTCCATCCTATCTTCTCTAGCAGATTCTCCCATCATTCTTCAGTCTCTACCTTTCTACTGGATGCTTTCCTACTGCCCATAAACATGCCTATGTTTCCACCATCCTCAAAAACTCTCACTTGATCTGTTCAACCTTGTTGGCAATAGTCCTGCATTACTCTTTGTTTTTTGGTTAGCCTCCTTGAGAAGATCATCTACAATCAAGACCATTTCTTTTCTTCCCTCTTTCTCCCTACAATCTGGCTTTTGACCTTATAGTTTAACGAAAACTGCTCTTTCTAAAGGTTTGCCAATATCTCTTAGTTGCTAAATCCAATGGCCTTTTTCTCATTCCTTATCTGTATGAAGCTTTTTGCAGCCTTTGACCCTACTGATCACCTGCTTCTCCTTAATCTTCTCCCCTCTCAAAGTTTTCATGACATTAATCACTTCTGTTTTTCTTCCTACTTCTCTGACCATTTCCCCTAAACCTTCTTTGCTGATCTTTGTCCAGACTATACCCAATAAGTACATTTTGTTATTGTTCACTCATTTCAGTCATGTCTGAGTTTTCATGACCCCATTTGAGGTTTTCTTGGCAAAGATACTCAAGTGATTTTTGCTCTTTCCTTCCTCTCATTTTACCTATGAGGAAATGAGGCAAACAGGATTAAGTGACTTGCTCAGGGTCACACATTTAGTAAGTGCTTGAGACTGAATCTGACCTCAGATCTTTCTAACTCCAGTGTTGGTGTTCTACCCAATGAGCTAGCTATCTAGTTTTTATCATTGATGTTACTTACCGAGAAATGCCAAGAACAGCTGTTTCCAAAGTTGAATATATAAGTCAGTTCACTGGGATGCATCAATTAAAATATTAGGAGAACAAAATCAGATTTAATGCACTTATAGATGCTAATTGACTCTGAGGATCTCCCCACTTTTTTCACTCACTATGGGCTATGCTAGACTATCAGTCATACACACTGTAGTCCTTACCTTATCTTACCTTACACAGGTAAATGTTTGTGTGAATCGTCCTGGTTGTTTTTTTCCTTGCCTAAACACATTGTGGATTTTGCTGTATGGTCAACACCGGGATCACTTCCATAGATATCAAGGCGGGCATTTAGACAGGTAATGGGGCCTTTGGGCCCCACTGTTTTAGCAATACATCCATTGGCCTAGGTTCTGCACACAACTAGGGGGGGTGAGGATGAGGGAGAATCCAGACAACAGGGACAGGCAGACCCTGCTTCTCTGGCATAAGCGTCGGTCATTCAATCAACAACATTTCACAAATATCTTGTATGTACCAGGCTAAGCTCTAGGGATGAAAAGAAAGTAAAAAACACATTCTCTAATTTCATAAACCTCAAATTCTGATGGAAAAAACTACATGAAAAATTGTGTACATGTAAGATATTTATATCTATATATCCATATCAATATTGGTATTGATACATACATATATAGACATATATGCACATATATATATACACATATGATAATTTCAGAGGAAAAGAAGGAAGGCCCTAGGACTTAGGGATAGGGGTTAGGAGTAGAAAGGGGAAAATAATCTAAGCCCAAATTACAAAGATTACATGAAAAATCAGAGACGGATTGTGGCAAGGCAGGATTATTCATTTTGTTGATTTCTGCTGGGCAAGCCAACTTAGTTGCAGCAGCCTCTCATGCATGTTAAAGACTATATGACTCTGGGAGCCTGAATCCTTACTGCAAAGATGAACCTTACAGAGGTGCAATTAAATGGACCATATTTCATTTATTTAGTTTATAGTTGTAGCATAGGCCTGACCAACCTTAAGAAGATCAAACCTTTCTAGGAGAATGCTTTTCTATTGTGGACTTGCAAGGGCATAAAAAAACACAACAAATAATTCCAGTGTGCCCCACCCCTCCCTTCCAAAATGCCATGTTATATATCTATTTCTTTTTCAATCACCTTAAAATTAAATCCATATACACAAAATAATTCTACTTTAGTAGGTCAATAAAAAGGAAAAGAAAACTGCAAAGGAATTTTTTTATGTCTTGGTGGTTCACTGCTTCTCAGTGGCATTATATTTGTTCTACCTGACTTTTAGCTCCAAGGATGATGAAATAAATATATTTCGCATTCCCCAAGTTCCCCATAGGGAGGGCCATAAGTAATAGATAACTCCAAAGCACAATGAAAGAAAAAATTGCAATGAGCCACACTTAGGGGTCTGGCTATTTTCTCCTCATCATTTTGACTGATGAGAATGGAGAAAACGGATCTATTTTAATGTACCATCTTTCTTAATTTTTTTTTTTAACTTTGAAGGCTTCAAATGTATGGGTCTTTGGAAAAGGTCAGATTGCAAAGAAAGGGGCTACAGTCAAAGGAAATTGAATTCTTTGAACAAAAGGAAATACAATCATGGCAATTATAAATGCTTTCTGCTTTCCTAGAATTTCAGAGAATAATAGACTCTGTAGAATAAGTTGTTGAACAACTTTTATCTTTCTGCTTCCTTCGGTTTTATATTTGCATATTTACAATTCATGCTTTTGAACCTGTGTTGATTCCTCAAGGAAAAATGATGGAATTCTACTTGGTCTAGTGAAATCAGGAAGACTTTACTGGGAAAGTTGGTTTGGGCTGAAATGGAGACTGGGCAGAGATCCAGGTATCCAGGTAATGGTCCTTTATTTTCAGAAGCAGATGGGGTTTTAGTTGATCTAATTTAAAAAGATGAAATTATATTGTTACAAAGAAATACATGAAAAATAATTGCTTTTACATGATGTATTTCAGAAATTATAAAGTAGAGGAAAAATAACTTTTCAATTTTTAAAACGTGGGACTGTTGTTTATATATAATACATGTCAACAACTTAGCGCAACTATCCACTGAAAGTATTAGCGATGTTCTAGAAGGCAAAAGAGCTAGTATTACAATGAAGAAAACTGAGTTGAGGACTTCCAAGCATTCCTGATAAAAAGAAAAATACTTAATAGAAAGTTTCTCATTCAAACAGAAGATTCAAGAGAAGCACATAAAAGATCAACATGAAAGAGTAATCATAAGGGAATCAATCAAGTTAAACTGTTGACATTCCATCATGGGAAGGTGATATTTGTAACTCCTAAGAACTTTAGCATTTATTAGGGCAGCTAAAAGGAGCATGCATAGATAGAGGGTATGGGTGCGATTTGACTAAGATGGGATGATTTAAAAAAATAAGGGATGAGAAAGACTGATGCACTAGGAGAAGGGGGAAAGAAGAGGAAGAATAGGGGAATTATCTCACATAAAAGAGGCACAAAATGTAGAGATTTTATGGCGGAGCAGAAAATTGGGAGTGGGGTGGCAGATAACATTTGAACCTTACTCTCATAGTTTTGGTTCCAAAAGGGAATAACAAGCACACTTACTTGATTATAGAAATATAAGTCACCAAATAGAGAAGTAGAAGGAAAAGGGGATAAAAGAGGGGGGGGCAGTGATAGGAGAGAAAGCAAATTAGGGGAAGTAGTGGTAAGACAGAAAATAGACTTTTGAAGAGGGCCATGGTGGGGGAGAAAGAGAGAGACAGAGAGAGAGAAAGAAAGAGACAGAGAAAGACAGAGAGAGAGAGTGAGACAGAGAGAGACAGGCAGTGAGAGAAACAGAGAGACAGAAAGAGACAGAGAGAGACAGAGAGACAGGGACAGAGACAGAGAGAAAGAGAGACAAAGAGAGAGACAGAGAGAGAGACAGAAAGACAGAGAGAGAGACAGAAACAGAGAGACAGAGAGAGAAAGAGAGACAGACAGAGACAGAAAGAGACAGAGAGAGACAGCGAGACAGAGAGAGAGGCAGAGAGAGAGACAAAGAGATACAAAGAGAGACAGAGAGAGACAGCGAGATGGAGAGAGACAGAGACAGAGAGACAGAGTCAGAGAGACAGAGACAGAGAGATAAAATAGGACAAATGGAAAAACAGTTTAGTCATCATAACTGTGAATGTGAATGGGATAAACTCACTTATGAAACAAAAGCAGATAGCAGAATGGATTAGAAATTAGCATCCAACAGCATGTTTACAAGAAACACACTTGAAGCAGAGAGATACACACAGAGTTAATAAGGAGCTGTAGCAGAATCTATTGTTTCGGCTGATGTTAAAAAACAAAAACAGTGATAGCAATCATGATCTCAGATGTTTTCAGTCAAAATAAAAGCAAAAATAGACCAAATTAAAAGAGATAAACAGGGAAACTACATTTTTCTAAAGAGAACCATAGACAATGAACTAATATCAATACTGAACATATATGTGCCAAATGGCATATTATTGGAATTCTTACAGGAAAAATTTTAAATGAGTTACCAGAGGAAATAGACAGTAAAACTATACTAGTGGGGGATCTCGGCATTCCTTTCTTAGAACTGGAAAGTTGTATATCATTTTTTCAGTTGCACATGGCACCTTCACAATAATTAACCATGTATTATGGCATAAAGACCTCACAAACAAATACAGAAAAGCAAAAATATTAAATGTATCTTTTTCAGAATATAATGGCATATTTACTTTCAATAAAGGGCCATTGAAAAATAGATTAAAAATTGTTTGGAGACTAAATAATCTAATCTTTTTAAAAAGTTGATTAAAGTAAAAATCATCAAATCCATAAATTGTTTCATTAATGAGGATGACAACAATGAGACAGAATACAAGAATTTATGGTATGCAGCCAAAGCAGTACTTAGGGGATAACTGATATCTTTAAGTGCATATTTTAATAAAATAAATTGTAAATCAATGAATTGGGTATGCAATTAAAAAACAAAACTAAAAAAAATAAATTAAACACCAAACTGGAAATCCTGTAAATCAAAGGAGAGATTAATAAAATGGAAAGTTAAAAAAGATGAATTGATAAATAGAAGTAAGATTTTGTTTTATGAACAAAGATAGATAAACTACTGGTACTTTGAATAAAATAAAGAAGGAAACCAATTTACCAGTATGAAAAATGAAAAAAGGTGAATACACCACAAATGAAGTAAAAAAATTATAAGGAGTTTTTTGCCCAATTATATGCAAATAAATCTGAAAATTCTAGAGAAATGGATGAATGATTACAAAAATATAGAATGCTTAGACTGACAGAAGACAAAATAGAATACTTAAATAATCCTATCTTAGAAAAATAAATTGAACTAACCATTCATGAATTCCGTAAGAAAAAATTCCAAGGACCAAACGAAGTCACAAGTGAATTCTACCAAACATTTAAAGAACAATTAATTCTAATATTATATAAACTATTTGGGAAAATAGGCAAAGAAGAAGTTTAATCAAATTCCCTATATGAATAAATATGGTGCGGATACTTAAATAAGAGCAAAAATCAATTGTAGACCAATTTCCCTCATGAATAATATTGAAGCAAAAATTTTAGATAAACTACTACCAAGGAGATTATAGTGATATGTCACAAAGAAAACACACAATGACTAGGTGGGACTTATACCAAAAATGCAAGCTGCTTCAATATCAGGAAAACTATCAACTTAATCCACCATACTGATAACAAAGCAACAAAAATTGTGTAATTATCTCCACTGATCCAAAAAAAGCTTTTGTCAAAATACAATAATCATTCTTAGCAAAAGTTCTAGAAAGTATGAAAACAAATTGAACTTTCCTTAAAATGGTGAGAAGTATTTATCTAAAACCATCAGCAAGCATTATGTGTGATGGGGATAAGCTAGAAGTCATCTCACCAAGATTGAGGTGAAACAAGTATAACAAGTTAAGATCAAAATGAGTATGTGATTTAGACATAAAGGGTGATAGCAGCAAATTAGGGGAATGTGGACTATTTTACTTGTCAGATAACCCTATTATTACCACTATTATTCAAGATAAGAGAAGAAATATTAATTGAAAGGATTAGACTGTGCAATGAGGTAAAAAAAAACTATCACTCTTTGAAGATGATATGATGGTATGCATAGAGAATCCTAGAAAATTAACTAAAATTAACTGAATTAACAATTTCAGCAAAGTTGCAAAATATAAAATGAAAACACATCAATCATCAACAATTCTAATATTACCAACAAGTCCAGCAGATAGCAATAGAAAGAGAAATTCCATTAAAAATACCTGCAGGCAAAATATAATACGTGGAAATATAACTGCCAAGATCAACGCAGGAATTATACGATCACAATTACAAAACACTCTATGTACAAATAAAAACAGATCCAAAAAAGTGGAGAAATATTAATTGCTCATTGTTAAGGCAATCCAGTTATAATAAAAATGACAATTCTATTGAAATTAGTTTATGGATTTAGTGCCATATGGAGCACCAAGGCAATATTTACAGTGTCCATGATCATGATAAAGACCATGGCTATAAGTATTGCATGATGTTTGATAGTAAAATATGCCAAAATCTCCAGATAGAGGATAGCACTGAAGGATTTATTTAGACACCAGAAAACTGAATCCCAAAACCAGCAAGCTGGTTCCTTCATAATAAGTATTTAGAAATCATAATAATGCTGAAAGCCATGCCATTCTTTAGCCTTCCCACAAGCCAATACAAGATCAAAATTTAGTCACAAAGCTCTCTATCTCCTTTTCTGAGCTCCTCTGTCCCCAGCTGTCTCCAACTGTCTGGCTAGCTCTCTACCAGCTTCCTGTGGGCTCTGCTTCTTCTCAGCAAACTCCTCCCACCACAGGATCCATGTGACTACATTCAGCCTATAAAGGGGCAGAGATTATTTTCACATCAGGGAAAGTCTTTAAACTCCTCCCCCCCCCGCCCCCAGTTCTATTAAGAGGCAGGGAAGATCTTCAAATTCCTATTCCCATTACATATGGCCCCAAGATCTTTCATGTCCCTTACATATCAAAAGTATATTAAAAATAAATAAGAGTTTAGGGATAACTGGTGGAAAAACTGGTGTAAACAGAAATTTGCAACAATATAACAGGGATAATAGAGAAACTTTGCACATAAAACAATAGCTTAGGGTAGGGGCTTGGGCACAAGCACCCCATCCTTACCCCCTTGAACAAATGGGGATCAAAATCTTGGGGTATGGGATGAAGGTCTCTTCTCCAAAGCTACTTCAAGCTGAAATTGGACATTGTAGCAGAAAGCACCCTAGCATACCCAGAGTGGCTTCCAAGACAGGTTCTTAGATCTGCTTTTCTAAAGGGAAGCAATTCAAAATGGGTTAACAATCTTAGTTCAGGGGGAAAAGGTCAGCACGCTGAACTTCAGAGAATACAAAAAAGTTACAAGCAGAAGTTACAAGCAGACAGAGAAGCAGATCAGCAGACAGGCTTCCAGCTGTCTGACCGTTACATCCATACCTAGTCAGTTACCAGAGAGGGAAGCACAAACATCTGGATTTTCAAAACCAGGGGTCTCAACGGCTGCCTGAAGTCTTGTCTGGTCAAATCATACAATTCTTCTCAAAGTGAGCTGTAAAACAAAATCTCACATCAGGGTATAATATATCGCCTTTTTCTGGGTCAGAGAATGTCACAACCCTCTTGACACACTGTCCAATCACAAAGCACCAAGGTGTGGGCATTCCTGAAAAACAAACCTCCTGTCACAGGCTCCATGTGACCACATTCAGCCTATTAAGGGGCAGAAAATAATTTCAAATCAAGGAAGGTTCTCAGAGTCTCTTGAGCGTATCAAAGGGCTTAGGGGCAGGGAAGATCTTAGATTTCCATTCCAATAACAGCTGTCCCTGCTTCAAGAGGTCCCATTTGAGATTTCAGTTCTTTAGCTGTCATCCAGAGCTTGGTCAATGCCAGGTCCAGAAGTGGCACACCACAGTCAGGGACAGGAGATGATATCTAGCTTAAGCAATCAGGCATCTGCAGGTGGAGGGTACCAAACCTGCAGAAAACAAATTTCACAAATAAGTTTAACAGACAAAAAACCATGTTTTGGGAGTCTGTGGATTCACAATCATAACCTCATTCATGGTAGAATACATGAGTTATGGGTACAATTTGACAATCATCTTCTTTTTCTGAGCCAAATTTACAACAGCTCTCTCTTCTTCTAACTGAGTCTCAGCTTGCTCTTCTGAAGGAGGTTTCAAATTCTGGCACTTAGCCAACTCTTTTTTTTTTTAATTTTTTTATTGAGCAATCAGGGTTAAGTAACTTGCTCAAGGTTACACTGCCAGTTATTTCTGGGTGTGGTTGCTGAGTGTCTGAGCCTGGGATTCAATCTCCAGGTCGTCCCAACACTGGAGCCGGTGCTCCCACTCGCTGAGCCACCTGGCAGCCCCTAAGCAATTGGGGTTAAGTAACTTGCTCAAGGTTACACAGCCAGGTGTTTCTGGGTGGTTGCTAAGTGTCTGAGCCCGGGATTCGATCTCCAGGTTTGATCTCAACACTGGAGCCGGTGCTCTTACTCGCTGTGCTACCTGGCCGCCCCTACTTAGCCAATTCTTGTAACAGCTTATCTCTGCTTTTACACATAATACAGTAGCCTGTTAGCAAAACCCAGCCTCTTCTACTCACTGCCTCCAGCTCTCTCTGAGGTTTTATTGGTATTCTTTGCAAACATGTTTCTACATCTCCAGGTTCTCCCTGTGTAGCCTCTATTACCAGTTTTCATAAAGCCCTGTACTTTTAGACCACTCCCTTGCTAGGGAGGCATAAGGCAAATCCCATCCTGGGATAGCCATTTTTTCTTCTAAATCCCTTCTGTCTCCAACTAGAGATCTGATATTTCATGATCCCATCCTTGTCACCAAATGTGGCACCAATACAATATTTACAGTGCCCACGATCACAATAAAGACTGTGACTATAAATATTGCATGTTGTTCTATCACAAAATATACTGGATTCTCCAGGTAGAGGACAGAACTGAAGCATTTATTTAGACATCAGAAAACCGAATCCCAAAACCAGTAAGCCGATTCCATCATAGTACCAAAGATATTCAGAAGCCATAATAATGCTGTGAGCCATGCCATCCTTTAGCCTTCCCACAAACCAATACAAGATCAATACTTACTCACAAAACTCTCTTTCTCATTTCCTGAGCTCCACTGTCCCCAACTGTCTCCAACTGTCTCTACCAGCTTCCTGTGGGCTCTCCTTTTTCTCATCAAACTCCTCCCACCACAGGCTCCATGTGACCACATTCAGCCCATCAGGGGGCAGAGATCTTCACAGCAAGGAACGTCTTCAAACTCTCCTCCCCACCCCCAGGTCTATTAAGGGGCAGAGAAGATCTTCAAATTCCCATTCTTGTTACACCATATTATCAAAGTACCAAAAAAAAAATATAGAGCTACAAAAAAAATAATTACAGAAATCATCTGGAAAAGCAAAAGAATAAGAATATTGAGGAAATTAATGGAAAAAAAATGTAGAGGCAGTTAGCCTAAAAGTTCTAGATCTTAAACTATACTACAAAGTAGCAGTCATCAAAACAATCTGGTAATGGATCAGCGGAATAGATAAGGTACACAATACATAAAAGTAAATGACCACATTAATCTAGTGTTTGATAAACATGATGATCCAAGCTTTTGGGACAGGACTTCACTATTTGACAAAAATTACAGGAAAACTGGATAGCAGTTTGGCAGAACCTAGGTATGGAATAACATGTAACAATGTATAACAAGTCAAGATCAAAATGAGTATGTGATTTAGACATAAAGGGTGATAGCAGCAAATTGGTGGAGTGTGGACTATTTTAATTGTCAAATCTACAGATAAAGAATTTATGAACAAATAAGAGATAGGGAGGATCACAGGAGATCAAGTGGATAATTTTGTTTGCATGACATATTAAGTTTTCCTTAACAAAAGCAGTTTAGCCAAGATTAGAGGGAAAGCAGGATGCTAAGGGCGGGGAACATTTTTCTAGAGAGTTTCTCTGATAAAGGCCGTATTTCTCAAATATATGGAGAACTGCGTCAAATTAATAAGAATACAATCGTTCCCCAATTGGTAAATAGTCAAAGTATATAAATAAATAATAAAAATATAAGTAATTTTCAGAAGAAGAAATCAAAGCTATTAATAGGCATTTGAAAATATCCTCTAAATCACTACCAAAGATGAAATATAAATTAACTATGAGATACTACCTCTCACCTACCAGATTGGCTAATATGACAGAAAAGGGAAATGACAAATTTTGGAGGGAATATGGAAAAAGAAGGACACTAATGCACTATTGGTAGAGTTGTGAACTGATTCAGCCATTCTGGAAAACTATTTAGAACTATGCCCAAAGGGCTATAAAATTGTGTACACCTTTGACCCAGCAATATCACTATTAAGTATGTGTTATAAAGGGATTAGAGAAAAAGGAAAATGACCTATATGTACAAAATATTTATAGCAGCTCTTTTCTGGTGGCAAAGAATTGGAAAATGATTGGATGCCAATCAATTGGGGAATGACTGAACAAACTGTGGTACATGGATATAATGGAATGTTACTGTGATATAAGAAATGAAGAGCAGGATGCTTTCAGAAAAAACCTGGAAAAACTTACATGAACTGATGTAATGTGAAATTAGCAGAACCAGCAGATTATTGTACACAGTAAGAGCAATATTGTACAATAATCCACTGTGAATGACTTAGCTCTTTTGATTAGCACAGTAGATCAGTATAGTCCAAGACAATTCCAAAGGATTTAAGATGAAAAATGCTATTCACCTCCAGAGTAAGAAATAATGGAGTCTTAATGGAGGCTGAAGCATAATTTTTTAAATTTTTAAAAACTTTTTCTTGTTTGTTTTTTTTTGGAATATGTTTTACATTATAGTATTTTTTGCATGATTTCACATGTATAGTTGATATCACATTTCTTGCCTTCACAATCGGTGGAGGAATGGTAGGAAGGATGTAGAGAATTCAGAACTCAGATTTTTCCAAAAATGAATGATAAAAATCTATTTTTTAAAGAAAATATTATCTTTCCGTGTTCTTCTAGGAATTGAAAATTATTTGCATCTGTCTTGTTCTAGGTATGAGAGAAAAAGTCATTAACTAATTATATCATATGATATTCAGAAATACTTAAACATGATTTCAAATGATTTTCTAGAACATTAAGCATTAATGGCATGAACTTAGAGAAAAAAATGGATAAAGGATGGTAAGCTTTACTTTCATGGTGAATAGGGAAAATATTTCTTACTTTCTAATTGAAAGCATCCTGAATTATCCACATTATTAGAATTATATGTTGTTAGCTCCATGAGCATATGTGTTGTCTCTGGTTCTCTCATGAAAGCTCTTCTTTTTTCCTTCTATACCTACTCTCTTGGTGATATTATAAGTCACTGTGGGGTCAGTTATCTTCCTGACGAAGATGACTGCCAGGACTACATATTCTGCCATAGTATCTCATAATTTCAACAGCTTACTATTAGACATGTCCAACTAGATGTCCCATTGGCATCTCATATTCAACATGTCTTCCTACTCTAAACTTAATACCTTTTCTCTAAGATTTCTGCTTTGTGTTGAGAATGCCAACATCTTACTTGTCTACTTAGATTTAACCTCCTATCTCCCAAGTCCTTCTGAATTCTTGTTACCCTCAGCCCTTCCAGATGAAGTCTTACATCTGTCTACTTTTCTATGCTTAAAAGCCTACTACCATAGTTCAGGCTCTAATCACTGCTCTCCAAGACAAATCTCTTAATCAGAATCTCCTTTCTAGTCTCTCCCCTCTCCAACTCATCTCCAAAATTCTACCAAAATAAGATTCCTAAATCAAAAGCCTGACTGTGACAGATTACTACTCAGGAAACTTCAATGACTCTATGATGAGACTCAAACTTTTCAACTTGTATTTTGAGACATTTGAAGTTTGACTCTTGCCTCAATTTACAGGTTTTTTATTCACATACTACGTAATCCTGTCAAATTATGCAAGTTGTTGCATCCTTCCCCAAGCTGACATTCGATCTTTCACCTATGTGCCTTAATACAGGATGTCCCTCATATTGAAATCCTCTTCCTTCTTACCTCTGCTGCTTAGAATCTCTTGGGTATGTGGAGGATTCAGATAGAGCTAGCATCTCTGATGTAAAGGCTTTCTGAGCCCTTTTCAAGGCTATTCACCCAACTTTGGTGTCCACCTGATTCACTTGACTCTCACCTGTGGCTCCAAAAGGTTGTGACATACACAGCAGTCACACCCTGGTAAATTGTCTTGGCAGATAAGCTAAACCAGGTTTGGGATAACCAACAGGCCTCAAACCAATCAGTGAGTAAGGGAAAATGTCTACCCCAAGCATGTGAAGAGTTCCCTTGGCAAAATGCAAGCATGAGAACAATTTGTTCCATTGGCTATGAAGGAGCACTTAAGGTGTGGTCAGGCATGTAAGACATGAGTGTCATCCAATGCCTCCTGGGCCATCACCAGTCTTCTTGACTTTGCTTTGCCACTGGATTTCAAAGACACTGGAATAGACAGTGAGGTTAATGACTTTGTGCAGCTTTGCCTCACTTAAACCCAGTTCATGCACAAGCCAAGACATCACCATATGTCATTTGTCCTATTCTAAAATGTACAGAGAACAACAAGACATCAACAACAAATGATTTGGAATTTTTGCTACTCTACGTCCTAAAGGAAGTTTTTCATGCTCTCAGTGATCATGTTACATCTCGCTCCTTTCTCTATTTACATGATTTGACCCCTCCCTGAATTCTAAGCTCTTAATTAGTAGGGAATCTGTTTATTTTGCCCTTGTCTCCCCATCATTTGGCACAGTGGCTTGAAGATAGTAAATGCTCAATAAATGCTTTTTTGGATTGGATTGTTGGACCATGTGTTATCTAAGCTTTATATCTCCCCCAGCAATTATCATTGTGCTCAAAACATAGTAAGCAATAAATATGTTTGATGAATTGGATTAATATTATCAAAGAACTACCCTGACAAATAGAAACTTAATAGGGAGAATTATTATATCAAATAATAATAATATATTATATTTGTGTAATATTTCAACATTTAAAAGTTTACATATAGCCCTGCGAGATGGGTAAACAAACAAATTCTATGTTGAATATTGTTTTTTTTTCTTTTTCATTGGAATTTTTTAGCCATAATGGACAGTTTATGGGTGGTCTTCAATTTAAAAATAAATTGAGTTGGGGCAGCTAGATGGTGCAGTGAATAGAGCACTGGTGCTGGAATCAGGAGGACCTGAGTTCAAATGTGACCTCAGACTTAACACTTACTAGCTGTGTGATCTTGGGCAAGTCACTTTACCCCAATTTCCCTGTTTTCCTCCCTCTACAAACAAACAAATAAAAATAAATTGAGTCTAGGATGCCAGTTCTAACTTAGCATTTAGAAATTGGTGCCCATTTTCTCTTCATACAAAAAGTGTTATGAATGGTAGTTACCAAGTAATGTAATAAAAACTTTTGTTAAATTATTACATGGCCCAAATATATGTTGTAATTATGGGAAAATTGGAATATAAAATGCTGGTAGCACATCATACTTCTAAATCCTGTAACCATGGTACATAATGTCCATCCATCTAGAGTGTTCCCACCTCATCTTTCCCCTCCCCAGCATGGTGTGATGACCCATGCCAATAATCCTTGCTCTTGCAGAGGCTTAGAAGGCCAGATCTCAACAAATTCTCAGCTGCTGTGGCTTAAGGCTGTACTCACTGGTGGGGGAAGGTAAGACAGGGAGACTACCTGCATTCCTAAACCTAGGGTAAACTGACTCTGTGGGAAATGGAACTGGATGGAATGGAACTGGATGAAATGGAATCTGGAAATCAAAGTTTTAAAAACAAATGTTAAAAAAATTATTTTTTTACATGCAACTCAGAAATACAATATACAGGCACTGGGGTATAGAAATCCATCTTGCCCTACAAGAAAGTTAGGGCAGGGGGCTATTGGAGAGGATATAAGAGAGAACAGATTGGGAAAATGGGTATTTAGTAGGCTCACTTTCTTGGGGAGAGGTAGGGGAGAGACAGGGAGAAAATATGTGTCTCAAAATCTTGTGGAAATGAATGTTGAAAATAAAAAGGAAAGAAAAAAATAGGTCAGAACATAAAATGTTAAAATTAGCTCTATGACTTTTGGAAACTAATTTGACCTCTCAACCTCAGATTTCTCACCTGTGAAATGGAGATATTAATGATTTTTGTGTATACTACATAGGATGGAGCTGAGAGAGGGAAAGAAGCTTGTTTGGGTCAGTGCCAAGTGGTAAATAATTCTCTGAATATGGATTGTAGTGAAGCTAGATTCTAGCATTTTATCTGACATAATAAATATCTGCCCCCAGTAGAGAATCTGGGATTTCAAACAGATCAGGAATGAAAGACCACCCTTTTCCTGCCATTTCAGATTGATGATATCTTTTATGGCTCACTTTTTCTCCTTAACCTCAATCCCCTCAGGTAGTTGGCATACTACGGCAACAATTCTCTCTGTTCTGAATGTCTAATATCCATTCTTGTGGCCTTTGATAGCAAGACTATAACATTTAAGTCCCAGAATACTCACTACAGCCCCCAAATATTTTAACTCAGTAGAAGGGTTTATGATGTTCTTGTAGGCCTGTAAGCAGCTAGCACCAGGTAGATAAAACTCAGTGACAGCTTTCTAGTAATAACTGATATTCAGAGAGAGAGCTCTAAACGGCACCGTGCTTTGTATGCATTTAACTCATTTGAGCCTAACAGCTCTGTGAGATGATGCTTATATTTATATAGTGCTTTAAAGATTACAAAACACTTCATGTAATTCTAAATCTTAGCTGATCATCACTATCATTCTGTGAGTATGTTCTATGATTATACCCATTTTACAGTTGAGGAAAGTAAGGCTGAGAGAAATTAAACCTGTGTTCTGAGGGAGTTGAGGGGATTGTAGCAACAAGTGGAGATAGGATTTGAGTGAACCACACTGGTTTCATCTTATAACTGAATTCTGGAGCTAACTCTTTTCTATTCAGGTATGGCTCTATTCCAATTTTAGTTGTGAGAATTGTGAGAAAACTTTATTGCATTGTTTGAACCTAGCCTTGCGTGACAGGGAAACTGGACCACCCCTACATGCTGCTTAAAGACTATTAATTAAAGACCTAGATTATGCTGACCAGAAATCCAGTCGGATGTAAAGATTGATGCAAGTAGTTTTCTCATAATTATACATCTCAAGGAAGCCGTATATTGTATCTGAAAACTGGCTGCACACTGATTCATTATGTTTCCATGTCTCTTTGATTGTCCACAGATACTTGAGAGGAATGAAACTCCTCTTTCTGTAAGTTCAGGAAATTGCCCCTGATCACACTCTCTCCCTTCCAACTTGGAAAGTCCCCAATATCTCCTCCAACTAAAAATTAGATTATGTAATGTTGTATTCTAGTTAATTGTTTCATTTTAATTAGGTGGTCCTATTTGATTTACTGTTTTTAATGTGTAAAAATCTGTCTCCCCTTGTATTTGGGGTTCAGTGCCAAAGTCAAGAAAGGTGACTGGTCCTGATTTGCTAGGCGTTTGGCATGCATTGCTTAGTAAATCGATATGCTCATAAACTTGAACCTTTGTTTCTTCAGTCACTTCATTTTTCACCTCTCAGAGGCCAAAAAATCAGTAAATGTACAACATCTTAGTCCACATTTTATATGGGAGCACACTGAGCTTCAGAGACTGGTCACGTGGCTGTGAATACCAGAGATGAGAAATCAGAACAAGGTCTTTCTGTTTCAAAGTCCAGGACTCTGTCCTGTCCACCCTGTTTCCTTTTGCTAAGCTAACCGATTAACAAATAAAATGTGGAATGCGCATTAATAATGCACATTGTAATGGGTCCTATGACAGACATAACTACAGACGGCATTTTATTCAATGGTCTTCTGAGCTAATTACATTAATACATTAATCAAGATGTAAGCTCGGATATGCTCTGTGAAGATGTTTTCCAGTGCCAAGAAAGATGTCCTGTGCCTAGTGCCCAAAAGGAGAATCTTTCCCTACTGATTAAAAATTCAAAGAGTTTTCCAAATGAACCTCCAAATATTCACAGATAAAATTTTCTAATTGTATCAAGTCCTAGAATACTGAAAGGTATGATTCATAAAATCTATAATTATTGAAAGATGTGAGTCTAACAGTCCTCAATGGAAAAACTCATTACTAGTCCACCACAGGCTCCTGAGGAGTATGTCTATTGAATTATTCCATCTCTCTCTAAATCATTGTATCTGTATCTGCATCTTCTTTTGCTTCTGTACCTACAGCTGTATCTGTAGCATACCTATCTGAGTTTTGTTCATTGACATCTATATTTCTATCCATATGAATAGATATCTACCTGTTTTGTTTTTCTACATCCATATGTCTGTCTATAGTCAAATGTCTCCATCTCATCTGTATCTGTGTATATTTTTTTCCAATGTTTATTTACATTATCTGACCTTACCTAGTGCCATAAGTGAATGATGAACTGGGGCAAAGTTTAATTAGCAAAATAAAATGAGTCTGTATGTTATGTAGGGAAGTGAATAGTGTTGTAAATTATCCTGAAATCTTTGTTACTATCAAACTCAATTCATTTAACAAAACTCTCCAAATGACCCAGAAAGCTATAATCCTGGAGGAATTAAAAAATATATAAATTGCTAAGACACATGGTAGGTAGAGGCTGACTGCAGCATACTACCAGAGATAATAAGTGCATGAAGTGATAAAGATTTCATTGAGGACGTATGTGGACAAAAAAAAAACAAAAACCAGAGGATGATTCAAGGGAAAGAGCTGTGAACCTGAAGCCAAGAAATTAAATTACACTCAAATCCTGCCTCAGACATTTACTTCCTTTGTGACCTTGGGAAAGTCCCTTAATCTTCATTTCCTGGGGGGGCGGAGCCAAGATGGCAGAGTAGAAGCACGACCTTCCCGTGGCTCCGGCTTCCACCCTCCCCAATCCATGTAAAAAGGGGACTCTAAACGAACTTTGGAGCTGCAGAACCCACAAAATGACACAGAGAAGCTAACCTCCCGCTGAGAACAGCCCGGCAGGCCGGCAGGAATGGCCAACGCAACGCTCTGGGAGCCGAGCCAAGCCCCAGGCCGAGGCTTTAGCCCCAGGGCGGGCCTGACCAGCTGCCAGCCAGAGGGACTCCAGATCAGCAGCAGCTGTGGCCGTTTCCAGATTTATCAATACATAGATGTAAAGGACAAGTTCTAATAAGGAATAATAGCGGGCGACGGCACGGTGGCCTGTGTGGGAAGGTGCGGCGGCAGGCGCAGGCCGGGAAGGCACAGCGGCCTGTGCGGGAAGGCGTGGCGGACGCAGGCCTGGAATGGGCCTGATCAACTCGGAGGGCAAGTCTTCCCACCAACCACGGGGTCCACTGCCAGGCCTATCACCAAAGGGCTGGGACTGGAAAGAGCACGGTAAGAAGCAAATACTGGGGCCCCTATACTGGACAGCAAACACTCCTGGGGCTACCACTTCATAGCCCAGAAATCCTTTTTTTTTTTTTAAAAGCCCCTTTCAGGACCTCCAAAGACAAGGATGGCAGAGTGAACCCCACTTGCTCCAAACCCCCCTCTGACCCTGAAAATATAGTAGCTCTTGCCCCAGAGCAAAACCCTCTACAGTAAAGGCTTGGGATCCTAGAGGAAGGGCATGGCTAGGACACTGCCTCAAAATGGTTAGAAAGCAGACTACAAAGATAAAGACTCTAGAGTCCTACTATCCTCAGAGGGAAGAACCAACCTCAGAGGGAGACACTGTGGACTCCACACCCACAGCTGAGACTTCAACAGGGAATGGATCCCAAGCACAGAAGGCTCTCCTAGATGAGATCAAAAGGAACTTTGAAAGCAAAATGAGAGAGATAGAAGACAGAATGAATAATTCTCTCAAAACGAAAATAGCAGAATTCGAAAAACATTATAATGAGGAAAACATCTCTCTAAAAAGAAAAGTGTATGATATGGAAAAGGAGCTTCAAAAATTAACCAAGGAAAATGATTTGCTAAAAACCAGAATTAAACAAATGGAAACAAATAACTCTATGAGGAACCAAGAATTAGCCAAGAAAAACAACAAAAATGAAAAATTAGAAAAAGAGGTAAAATACCTCAAAGAAAAAATAACTGACCTGGAAAACAGATCCAGGAGAGATAATCTGAGAATCATAGGCCTACCAGAAAATTATGATGAAAAAATGAGCCTGGACAACATTCTCCAAGAGCTCATTAAGGAAAACTGCCCTGAGATACTAGAACCTGAGGGGAAAATAGAAATCGACAGAATCCACCGGACACCTGCTGTAAGAGATCCCAAACTGAAAAATCCTCGAAATGTTGTGGCCAAACTCCAGAACTACCAGATAAAAGAGAAAATACTTCAAGCGGCCAGAAAGAAACAATTCAAATATCGTGGGTCCACAGTGAGGATTGCACAGGATTTGTCAGCCTCCACACTGAAAGATCAGAGGCAGTGGAATACAATTTTCAGGAAGTCAAAACAGCTCGGATTACAACCAAGGATCACATACCCAGTGAGACTGAGCATATTCTTCCAGGCAAAGAGATGGTCATTCAATGATATAACAGAGTTCCAGACCTTCTTGATAAAAAAGCCAGAACTCAATGGAAAATTCAACCTCCAATTACTAGAAGCAACAGTGACTTTGAAAGGTAAACAAGGAGAACACACATCATTTTAGAGGGAAAGAGGGGAGGGAGAGGAGCTTCACATGAGATCTGTTCCTGTCATTCTTGATGTGAAGAAAAAATAGCATACTTCATTAAGTATAACAATATCCTACAGGCAGTAGGAGGAGGAAAGGGTTACAAAAGGGGGGTGGGAGTGATTTGTAGGGAGGGAAGTAGTAAGGGGAAAAGGGGAGGAAAAGGGAGGGGGGCCGAAAAGGGAACACTGAGGGAGGCGGTGGTCCAAAGGAAAACTATTAAGGGGGGGAAGGGAGAAGGGAGGGAAAATACGAACATTAACAGGGGCAGGAATAGGATGAGGGGAAAGAAACAGATAACAATCATAACTGTAAATGTGAATGGAATGAACTCTCCTATAAAATGGAGACGGATAGCAGAATGGATTAGAAATCATAATCCTACAATATGCTGTTTACAAGAAACAAATCTGAAACAGAGGGATACACACAAGGTAAAGGTAAAAGGTTGGAGTAAAATATATCATGCCTCAACTAAAGTAAAAAAAGCAGGGGTAGCAATCCTTATCTCAGATAAAGCAAATACAAAAATTGACCTAATTAAAAGAGATAAGGAAGGAAACTATATCCTGTTAAAAGGCACCATTGAGAATGAAGCAATATCACTACTTAACATATATGCACCAAGTGGTGTAGCATCCAAATTCCTAGAGGTGAAGGTAAAGGAATTAGAGGAAGAAATAAATAGCAAAACTATACTAGTGGGAGACCTTAATCTCCACCTATCTGAACTTGATAAATCCAACCTCAAAATAAACAAGAAAGAAGTTAAGGAGGTGAACAGGATTTTAGAGAGGATAGGTATGATAGATCTCTGGAGAAAACTGAATGGGGATAAAAAGGAATATACTTTCTTCTCAGCAGTTCATGGCACATATTCAAAAATTGACCATGTTCTAGGGCATAAAAACCTCACAATTCTATGCAATAAGGCAGAAATATTAACCGCATCATTCTCAGATCATGATGCAATCAAAATTATATGCAATAAAGGGCCAGAGAAAGACAGACTAAAATCTAACTGGAAATTAAACAATTTGATCCTAAAGAATGAGTGGGTCAAACAAGAAATTATAGAAACAATCAGTAATTTCATTCAAGAGAATGATAATAATGAGACAACATACCAAAATCTGTGGGATGCATTAAAGGCAGTTCTTAGGGGAAGTTTTATATCGAGTGCATACGTGATTAAATTAGAGAAAAGGGAGCTCAACGAATTGGGCATGCAATTAAAAAAACCTAGAAAAAGAACAAATTCAAAATCCCCAATTAAATACTAAACTAGAAATATTGAAGACTAAAGGAGAGATTAATAAAATCGAAATTAAGAAAACTATTGAACTAATAAATAAAACCAAGAGCTGGTTTTATGAAAAAACCAACAAAATTGATAGACCCTTAATCAATATGATAAAAAAAAAGAAAGTAGAAAACCAAATTATGAGTATCAAAAATGAAAAGGGTGAATCTACCTCCAATGAAGAGGAAATCAAAATAATAATTAGGAATTATTTTTCCCAATTGTATGCACATAAATTTGACAATCTTAGGGAAATGGATGAATATTTAGAAACATACAAGTTGCCCAGATTAACTTAAGAGGAAGTAAATTACTTAAATAATCCCATCTCAGAAAAAGAAATTGAACAAGCCATCAGCCACCTCCCTAGGAAAAAATCTCCAGGGCCAGATGGATTCACTAATGAATTCTATCAAACATTTAAAGAACAATTGATTCCAATACTCTACAAATTATTTGGGAAAATTAGTGAAGAAGGAGTCCTACCAAATTCTTTTTATGACACAAATATGGTACTGATACCTAAATCAGGAAGAGATAAAACAGAGAAAGAAAATTATAGACCAATCTCCCTCATGAATATAGATGCAAAAATTCTAAATAAAATACTAGCCAAAAGACTACAGCAACTTATCTCAAGAATAATACACTTCGATCAGGTAGGATTTATTCCAGGAATGCAAGGATGGTTTAATATTAGGAAAACCATCAGTATAATTGAGCATATCAACAATAAAACTAGCAGAAACCACATGATCATCTCAATAGATGCAGAAAAGGCTTTTGACAAAATACAACATCCATTCCTATTAAAAACATTAGAAAGTATAGGAATAAATGGAGCCTTCCTTAAAATAATAGGTAGCATCTATTTAAAGCCATCAGCAAGTATTATGTGCAATGGGGAGAAGCTGGAAGCATTTCCCATAAGATCAGGGGCGAAACAAGGGTGTCCACTATCACCCCTCTTATTCAATCTGGTACTAGAAATGTTAGCAGTAGCAATTAGAGAAGAAAAAGAAATCAAAGGAATCAAGTTAGGCAAAGAAGAGACCAAGCTATCACTCTTCGCAGATGATATGATGATATACTTAGAGAATCCTAGAGAATCAAGTAAAAAACTGCTTGAGACAATAAATAAATTTGGCAAAGTTGCAGGATATAAAATAAACCCACATAAATCCTCAGCATTCCTATATATTTCCAATGAAACTCAACAGCAAGAAGTAGAAAGAGAAATCCCATTTAAAGTTACTGTAGACATTATAAAATATTTGGGAATCTACCTGCCAAAACAAACCCAGGACCTGTATGATCATAACTACAAAACACTTTTCCCACAAATAAAGTCAGATCTAACTAATTGGAAAAATATCAATTGCTCATGGCTGGGTCGAGCTAATATAATAAAAATGACAATTTTACCTAAATTAAATTATATATTTAGTGCCATACCAATTAATTTACCAAAAAACTACTTTATAGAGTTAGAAAAAATAGTAACAAAATTCATCTGGAAGAATAAACGGTCTAGAATATCAAGGGAATTAATGAAAAAAAATGCTAGGGAAGGTGGACTAGCTTTATCAGATTTCAATCTGTACTATAAAGCAGCAGTCATCAAAACTACTTGGTACTGGCTTAGGAATAGAAGAGTGGAATAGATTAGGCACACGAGATTCAGAAGTCAACGACTACAGCAATGTATTGTTTGATAAACCCCCAGACACTGGTTTTTGGGATAAGAACTCACTATTTGACAAAAACTGCTGGGAAAACTGGAATATAGTATGGCAGAAAATGGACATAGACCATTATCTAACACCATATACCAAAATCAAGTCTAAATGGGTTCATGATCTAGGTATAAAGGTTGATACTGTAAGCAGTCTGCTAAAACAAGGAATAGTTTACCTATCAGACTTGTGGAGAGGGAATGACTTTATGACAAAACAGGAATTAGAGAAAATTATAAAATGTAAAATGGATAATTTTGACTACATGAAATTGAAAAGTTTCTGTACAAATAAAGCCAATGTAACCAAGATTAGGAGGGAGGTGGGAAATTGGGAAAGAATCTTTACAACCTATGTCTCTGACAAAGGACTCATCTCTAAAATATACAGAGAACTGAGTCAAATTTATAAGAATACAAGTCATTCCCCAATTGATAAATGGTCAAAGGATATGAACAGGCAGTTTTCAGAGAAAGAAATTAAAGCTATCTATGAGCACATGAGGAAATGCTCTAATTCACTATTGATTAGAGAAATGCAAATCAAAACAACTCTGAGGTACCACATCTCACCAGTTAGATTGGCTAAGATGACAAAACAGGAAAATGACAAATGCTGGAGAGGATGTGGGCAAACTGGAACACTGATGCATTGTTGGTGGAGTTGTGAACTGATCCAGCCTTTCTGGAAAGAAATCTGGAACTATGCCCAAAGGGCTATAAATACTTTCAATATTATAAATACTTTGATCCAGCAATACCACTCCTAGGGTTATATCCCAAAGAGATCATAGAAATGGGAGAAAGACCCATATGTACAAAAATGTTTATGGCAGCTCTTTTTGTTGTGGCAAAGAATTGGAAATTAAGGGGGTGTCCATCAATTGGGGAATGGCTGAACAAGTTGTGGTATATGCATGTTATGGAATATTATTGCGCTATAAGAAACGGGGAGCAGGCGGTCTTCATATTTACCTGGAGAGGCTTAAAAGAACTGATGCTGAGTGAGAAGAGTAGAACCAGGAGGAATTTGTACACAGTTACAGACATAACGTATGTGTGATGACCAACTTTGATAGACTGGACTCTTCTCAACAATGCAGGGATATAAGTCAATCACAAAAGACGCATGATGGAGAGAAAAACGTGCATCCAGAGAAAAAACTAGAAAGAACTAAATTTATATCCAGGTGGAAGCAAAATACCTGATCTTTTTTGTTCTCTTATTTGATTTTATGTCCTCTATACCATTTTTCATTCCAGCTAGTACAATCCATCCTTATAACCTGATCATTGTATAATGTGAAAGTATTTACAGATCCTATACTTCATTATAAGACGCCATGGGGGGGAGGGGAAGGAGGGGGACAAAATGTGAAATTCAAGGAATTGTGGAATTGAATCCTGTAAACTAAAAGGAAACAAACAAATTAATAAATTAAAAATTGAATTAAAAAAAGAAAAAATCTTCATTTCTTTTGTCACCTAAAAAATAAGGAATCTACATTAGATGGGTTCTAGAGTCCTTTATCTATAGACTCCATCTGTGATACCATGTTCTGAAAATGAGAGATAGGTGGTCTGAGTAGTACATTGGTTCTCCTGAAATATTAAGTTGAAGAAGACTTCTTAAAGTATAGACAGATCTCCCATTGAGTGTTTACATGAATGCACAGGCAAGAATTATGTGAGATCATAAAGTAAGGGGAGATATTACTGTATATGCATCAGAGAAGACTGATATTGATGGAGAAACAAATCTCTTCAGGTATCAATGTGTTAAATAAAATCACTTTCTCTTGGAATGTAAGCCCTTTGAAATATGAGCTGATGAGGTGGCTTCTTGGTCTTTTTGATGCATAGAATTAACAGATTAAATATACAAATAAATCCAGAAGGGCTTTATTATTTGGGAAAACTAGCCTAGTGTACCTATCAAACGTGCATGCAGCCAGAGTGTGTTGGTGCTGATTTATTATTATTATTTTATCTTATCCTAATAATCATAAAGCCTTTTGAGCCAAGTGAAGTTTTCATCACTGTAACCCTTGTATTGTCTAAGGAAAGTGATTGCATTTAGTTGGTACCTAATAGGATGATGAATTTATTTAAACTCTACTTATTTTAACCCTGTGAAGATTTGAGGCAGTTGTAATACAGTACAGGTGATATTTTTATTCCTCTGCAAAAAAGTGGTTTTTTTTCTTACTTGAACATGGAGATAAATTGCTGGATTAACTGGGAGTTGTTGAATTCTATCTAAATGGAAATAATCTAATATTCTCTGGTTTTACTTACAGAACATTGTACAAACACAATTTCAGGAATTTGGTGCTCTCAGAGTTATGAATGGGTGTCCCCCTTATTGTGCTTTGGTTTAGCAGAATTCGATGGTGTAAGAGGATGAATTGTAGCATAGTAATGATCTCTGAAATGTAGTTATTGTCATTGTATCATGTTATTCTTCTTGACTTTATTGTATTTAATGTGTTTTGGGCAGCATGATTTAGTCTTTGAAAAAATGCTGTATTCATAGTTTCATGGGGCATTATAACTACAAGGTACCTTCAGGGTCATCTTGTCCAAGCCTCCCATTGTGCTGATGAGGAAGCTGATGTTAATGGAGAAGTGGCATGTCTATTACACAGGGAGGAAGGAGCAGAGTTAAAATCTGAACCCACATCCTCAGAATCTGATAATCTTTCTTTTGAACTGAATTGCCCTGAATTTATGTGGAGTTACTGAAAGACTGTATGTATAAATAGCAATAGGGATAATTTTTTCATGTCTGGGCTGTTTTATCAGGTTTCTGAGGTTCCTTCAAATTCTCAATAATGTGAGACCTGGCCTCAGAGTCAGGAAGACCTGTTTTTTTTTCCTTTCTTTTTTTGGAGGGCAATTGGGGTTAAGTGACTTGCCCAAGGTCACATGGCTAGTAAGTTTTAAGTGTATGAATCCAGATTTGAACTCAGGTCATCCTGACTCCAGGACTGGTGCTCTATTCACTATGCTACCTAGCCAACCCGAAAGGGTTAAATCTCAGACATATACTGGTTCTGGACCCCAGGCAGGTTACTTAATTTCTTAATTTCCTCCAACAACTTTCTAAGATTGTAAGTTTCAGAGCAAGTGCCAACCTGCATTTGTTTAGAGGCTTCAGAGGAATCTGGGTTTCAGTGGGTAGAGCAATGGGTCTGTTGAAAATCTAACTCTAGATGCTAGTCATGTGGCCCTGGGCAAGGCACATAATTACTATCTGCCTCAGTTTCCTCAGCTATGAAATGAAGATGATAACAGCACCTGACTCCCAAGTTTGTTGTGAGAATCCAATGGGATAATATTTGTAAAACACTTAGCAGAGTGCCTGGCATACAGCAGATGCTTAAAAATTTTTTCTTCCTTTTTTATTTGGAGTTCCCTATGATAGCAACACTGGATTCCTTGGCCTGATTTTTAAAATTTATAGTCTGATTATTTCATTCATTCAACAACGATTTTATACTGAGAATGATAGAACAACAACAAAAAAGATAAACATGTAAGTTTATTCCAGTATGAATGAGGAGATAGTTAAAGAATACCTCTCCATCATCCATGACTTCATACCACTAGGCCCGAATGGTCAATATCACAGTTACTGACAGAATGCACGGTTATGACTGCTAAACTACTTTAGATGATTTTTTGTAAGATGGAGAATGGAAAAGTTGAATCAGAACTAGAAATGAGGTAACATGGTCTCAGTTGTCAAAGAGGGTGAGAAAAAAATGATTGATTTAATTATAGGCCAACAAGACTTCAAAGCCTCAGAAAAGTCTAAAGCATATTATTCAAAGAGTGGTTTGTGAGTATTCAGAAACAAATGATCCCTAATAAATAACTCACGTTCACTAAGAACAAAGTGTGCCACAGTGATCGCATCCAATTTTTTTAAAGAGTTAATAGACTCACAAAAAATCAGCATGTTATGATTAAAAAGTTGGCCTTGGAACTTGGACAACTTAAGTTCCCCCTCTAGCATGTACTGGCCTTAGTCATATCACCTACCTTCTCAGTGCTCTAGACCAGTGGCATCAAACTCAAATAGAAATTGATACCTGAAGGCTTCAGATTGACTTAGAAAAATCACCAAGATTATCTCTGTTGCACTTTTATTTATTGCAACAAACATTTCCTAATATCATTGAAATCTGCATCCACCTGCTGAGTTTGACACCTCTGCTCTAGAGAGCTTTTTGAAACTACATTGGTACAGAGACCTTCCTCATCAGTCATTCAAAAAGTATTTACAAAATGCCTACTGTGTGCCAAATACTCTACTAGGTGCAGGGGATACAAATACAAAGAAAGAAATAATTATTATTCTCAAATAGCTCAGAATATGCATGTATATACAAATATGTATATACACATATGTAGTATGTGTATACATGTTATATGTTTGTGGGAGAGTATATACATGTGTTTGTGTATATATGTATTATTAATATAAATATGTATAAATTAGTTAAAGGTTAAATACTTAAATCAGGAGAGAGGGCCATAGCAGTAAGGGAGATCACAACAGTCTTCATGCAAAACATAATACACAGCAGGAAGAGAGAGACTGTGTGTTGGAGGTAAAGAGGTGGTACATTCCAAGCATGGGAGTTGGTCATTGCAAAGACACAGAGATGGCTGACAGAGTATCATGACTGAGGAACAGAAAGAAGGTCTGTTTGGTTCACAGAGTGGGGGAGGGGGAGGAATATCCAGTGATTCGTTAGAAAGTCAAGTTGGTGTCAGGTTGTGTAAAAATCGAAAAGCTCAACAGAAGGGTTGATATGTTATCCTAGAGGTAATGGACAGCCACTGGAGAGCATTGGGTGGGTAGGGGGTCTCGTGATCAGCTTTGTACTGAAAGAAATGTTAAAAGTAATATTTAGGATTGACAAGAGTGGGAAAAGATGAGTCAGAGAGACAGGAGAATGCTATAATCAATGGGGTTAAAGGAACAAATTTGAATTAAAATGATTTGGTATTTGATAAAACAATGAGTCGAAAACAGTTTAAATCATGTTAATTGAGTAATGGCTCTGCTGTGGTTTTTTCTCCCCTAGATACCAAGATAACCCAGTGACAGATGCCTTCAAAGTTACGCTCATTTGGCTTCTTGTCATGCGTGGCAGAAAAGGATCTTGTACTTGCCTTCGTTCTAAATTATTTGGTCTCCTCAGGTGATTGGTTTCCCTGTTTCTTGTCTTGCCATTCCCCTAAACTCCATTTTTCTTCCATGGGATCTCTTGATTCTCAGTGGCTTCTCTCTTTTGATGATTCTTTAAATTTTGTGGTCACTTTGTTGTTTCATATTCACTGTTCTTCAGATACCTTCTTTACATATGGTTTGGACAGGGGTATAGGATATTTGTAAGACTGAATATTGCAAATCTGTTTTTCTTTTCCTATTGAACATGCAAGTTGTTCCCCTGTAAGACTGAGAGAAGGACAATGGTACCAAAAGATCCCTCCTCCTGATTCTTCTCCCAGGCCTTTCATGTATTTCTGACCCAGGTGCCCAGTTCTCTCATATTTCCCTGCATCTCTTCCTATCAGAATAAGGTAATCTGGTGTTAGGAACTTATTATTAGTTCCTTTCCAAAAGATTTTTGCAATATTAAAAGATCTGGTGAAGAGGTAGGTGATGTTTATACACAGGAATGCAAATTTTTAGTGCCTTTTGAGGGGTATGGGTGGGGAAATTGACTTAACCAGTCAGTAAGTGTCAGGAATGGAGCTTTACCCAGATTCTTCCTGACAAACACCACCACCCTGTATCAGGCACTTCACTAGGTAGTAAAGTATACAGAGGACACAATGAAGCATTTCCTGCCCTCAAGGAATTTTAATTGTATTGGAAAACACCCTGTATACTTAGGAGAAGAAGTATACACAAGGCAAGTATTAGATCATTTGAGGGCTAGGATGCACTGGAATCTTGGGGGGGGGGATTTAGAAAAGTTCTTTTGTAGGAAGTGTTACACTTATCTGCTGATATGTTTACATGCATCCAAGGTTAACAGACTGGTCTTGGACCTACATGTCTGAGAGATAGGTATCTGTCATTCATTTAGTTTTTTTTTCTTGTATGAATTGTTAGAAAGATCTCCTTTGAATTATCTATGAGTCTCTGAGAAGGACTGATAAATGCTATTATTGACTGATAGACTGACCTGTCATAGAGTGGGCCTTGGTGCTGTCAGTATGGCATCATTCACATACAGGAATATTTTGACATAAAACCTCCTTTACACCATTGACAAATACCTTTGGAGACCATATACTTCCTTGATTTATCTTTTTGACATTAATAATTAGAGAAATATTGGACAGAGTTCTATCAGGGTTTGCCATTGTCAAAAAATCTTTCATGGTTGTATTGTGTTCTCTACTCAGGTTTTTTTTTTTAATTTTCACATTGCATTACTTCTGAAAGTTATTTTCCTTATATTATTCATTCCTGATGACCTTAATTAAATTAGAGTTTGTATATAATACATTCTATACAGCAACATCCAAAAGTTTATTTATCTATTCTTCTAGAGTTGAACATTTAAATTGCTTTCTTCTTTTTAAAAAATACAAAGAATACTATTATGAAAACCTTTGCATAGTTAGCTCTTAAAAATCTTTTAGGATATGTTTCCATCAAATGGAATTAATAAATCAGAGGTGTAGTTATTTTTGTCACTTTTTACTGAATATTGCCAGATTGCTCTATAATTTTTTAATAAGATTGCAATCCTACCTTCAATGGATAAGTGTATTTGTCTTTAATTATTTCTGACAATTTGGTTGGCATATGGTATTACTTCAAAGGTGATTTAATTAATATCTGTTTGATAATTAATGATTGAACATTTTTCATATGGTTATTAAAATTTTGTATTGCTAATTTGAGAAGATCTTTGACTCTTTAACACTTTACACTGATGAAATTTTGTAAATTTTTAATAGCTCTTTACAAGTTTTTAGGTGTCAAAATTTTAATCTCAGCTTATGATGTAAGTCAGTGATTCCTTGACTTGCTGCATTTCTGTGCCTCACAAAGAGATGAAGGATATGCTTCTTTTGACAGTTTCTGGACCCTTTAGCCTCCTCATTATAGTGACTGAGTTAAAGCTGTTAAAAGTCAAGGTCAATATCTTTTCCTTCTTCTAGTTCCCATTTTTCAGCATTGATGGCGAGTTTGAATATATCAGCTCAGAGCCATCAACAATTGCATGCAGTATTTTCTTTATCCTTTCTGCTATTTTGATGCTGAATTGGATGTTGTCCCTTGCTAGTGTTTGCTGTTAGGCCACACAGATAACTGATTTTGAAATTCCTTCTAAATCAATAAATAAGTAATTTCCTGTCTCATAGGAAACTTGCAAATACTTCCTAAAGTGTCAGCAAATAGCAAAAAAAAAACAACAAATTTCAGTGCTAGAACTTCCCCAGTCAATATTCATTCCTTTAAAAAGAAAAAAAGAGGAAGGAAAAAATAAACTTTCAACTCCTCTGACCTTCTTTTCTTCATCACTCTGCTTTCCTAATCACTATGGCTATAATGGAGATTTCAGAAACATTTTCAGCCTCACAGTCATTATATGCTGCTGTGCTTGTCTCTTCTCACATCTGAAATCCAAAAAGCACTGAACATGGCTAAGGAAAGGCACAAGGGAGAGCTTTTATCTTTGGCAGGTGACATGACAGGACAGCAGGGGAGTATGCTGCATTAGGGGATCCACAGGAGGCACTGAACGGTGGCCCATTCTTTGACCTCGCCAAAGCTTCAAAATGTCAATGGAGCAATTCCTGGCAGGCAACATTAACCCTCCCCTTTCTCCCTTGGGATGCCATCAATTTAAAGTGAGTCCCTTACATTTACTGGATGGCTATGACTTCACTGATTTCCAAGGACTAATAGTGACTGAGTTGCTGTTAAGTAATGTTAGGAAAATCATGAAACTTACAGTAACTTGTCTGCTCTAATTTCAATGGCTGGCAGTTGGAAGCTGCACAGAATCCACCATTAAGAAGTTTCAGACTTTCCTTCCAATTTTAATTGCCTCATCCACATCATCTGGGAATGGGGGAACTCCACCGGTGCAAATCAAGAGGAAATTATCTCTTCCTTGATTCACCATTAACTTTATTTAATGTTAATAGGATATGCTAGCTGTCCCTGATGTGGAAAGAACAAATAGTGTGGACCACATGCCATAGCATCTTTGAATCTCAGAATGAGACTGGATGATAGAAGTCCAACTTATACATGAAACAACTACAGCAGCCTTAGATATTTTCCAGTCTCTGTGAGAAGACTTGTAATGATAGGGAAATCACCATCTTCCAAGATGGTCCACTATGTGTCTGGAAAGTTCTAATTGTCAAGAAATTCTCTCTAATTTGTCTCAATAAAACTGGATGTATCAGTACTGGTTCTATTCTAAATAATTTTTACTTTCTTCCTCAGCTCACTTGACTTTAACAACTAAGACCTTGGGATCTGATTGGTGAGCTTTGACCTTATCTTACCTGGTGCAAGGAATGACTTGATGCTTCCTAGACATCGCCATGCTGTGACTCCACATGGGATTCATTCTTCTCCCCCATTCCAACTGTAATTTTGAGAATAATCAGATCAACACTATTAATCTAGAAAAAAAATATTTCAGTCTTCTGACAATCCTTATTGGACACTAGTCCCATGTGTGTGCTTTCTTTTCCTAAACGACTATAACTCCTTAAGGGCAGTGACTGTCTTGATGTTATATACACACACGTACACATATACATATATATGTATTTATATATACACATATACTTATAACACATATGTGTATTTTTATTTGTTGTTCAATCATTACGATCCTGTGAATCACACTATCTTCTTGACAAAGATACTGGAGTTGTTTGCCATTTCCTTCTCCAGCTCATTTTACAGATGAGGAAACTGAAGCAAACAGGGTTAAATGATTTTCCCAGGGTCACATAGCTAGTAAGTGTCTGAGGCTGAATTTGAACTCAGGTCTTCTAACTCCATACCCAGTGCTGTATCCATTGAGATATCTAGCTGCCATGTGTGTGTTTGTACACATACATCAGTTGAAGAAAGGAGGAGCGTTTGCTGGAGTAGAGAATAAATCAGTGAAAAAGCATGTCCTAAGCCCTTACTCTATGCCAAACAATAGAAAGTGCAAGAAAGTGCTCTAACGTCAGGGACTATCTTGTACACACACATATACATACATTATATATTTGTATATGCACATGTGTATAAATATATAGATATGTATATCCATGTCTATATACATATGCACATGTGTGTATACATATACGCATACATGTGCACTTGTAAGACAATCCCTGCCTCAGGCCGCTTTCTACCACTTCGTATTGTTTGGCATAGAGTAAGGATTTATTACAGATTTTTTCACTGATTTATTCTCTGTTCTAGCAAACACTTCTGTTTTCTTCAATTCATTCTCATATGGTTAGGTTTCAAGTCCAAACATCCTCATAATTGTTCTGCTCAGAACACACTCTATGTTTACAATACTTGGGTTTCAGTCCTTCCAACAGTGAAGAACATAATTTATCCATTGCTTCTCATCTTATGTGATTCTTGTACACACATCCTCATTAATCATTAACACTTCAGTTCAACAAGTATTGTTTAGACGTCTACTAAGCTGAGGGTTGTGATGGAAACAACTTGAACTGGCTCTTGAGAACCTCAGTATTTACAAGCCAGGGAGGTGATGCTCTGGACTGAGGGCCTACCCTGGTCAGCCATCACTGCCATTCTGTCTGGTCATTAGGATAGTACTGACTCAAGTAAACTACACAGTAACCCAGGAGACATGTCTTCTCCATAAGGATATCACGAGAAAGTTTTCTCAAGAAAGACTGCCGAAATAAAGTAACAATGAGGAAAGGAAAGCATAAGTGAAGCTAGTCTAGAATTACTTTTTCTTAGCTCAATTCTTCCTTTTTTAAGGGCTAATAAAATACCTCTTTAATAATGTTTTAGAATTTTGATAAGAAATCATTTCAAAGCTGAATTCTTGTAGTTCAAAAACTCATCTTTCGTCTTCATTTTGAGAATTTGGACATTTGCTCATCTCCACTACTGGAACACCTCACTCCTTCTCCAAGATTCTTCATAGGTCGCCCATAGCACTTCAGTAAGAGGCACCATGGGCAAGTGAGTGGAGTATTAGATTTAGAATCTAGGATACTTGCATTCAAATTCCTTCTCTAATATTTACTCTTTGTGTGGTGCTGAACACACCATCTAGGACTACTTCCTTATTTGTGAAATGGATATAATGCCCATGCCACCTACTTCAGGACTTGTGAGGTTCAAATGGGAAAGAAGAGTAACAGAATGTAAGAGTGTGAAGTTGCTTCAGAGGTCATCTCTCACAAGCGACCTTTGGTGGGAATACCCACTGTTAAATATACGAGAAGTGGCAATCCAGACTCGACTTGAAGGCCTCCAATGAGACTAAATGTACAACCTGCCAGAGCAGTTCATTCCAGTTTGGCATAGCTTTAATTGGTAGGAAGTTGTTGTTGTTGTTGTTGTTGTTTTTTTCCTGATGAGAAAGCTAAATTTGCTTTATTGTAATATCCACTCTTTACTTCTTCTTCTATCTTCTGGGGCCAAACAGTCTAATCCTTCTTCCAGTCTTAGCACATAAGAACTTAATAAACGTTTATTGACTGACCGAATCCATATAACAAACAGACTTTTAAAATGAGTACATGGCTCTCATGTCAGTCAGTCAATAAACATTACTTTAGCACTATGTGTGCCAGGCAGTGGGTAAGTGCTACAGATACAAACAGAAGCAGAAGACTGGCTCTGTACTTATGGAACTTGCAAACTAAAGGTGGAGACAACATGCAAAAAATATATACAAAGCATATATATATATATATATATATATATGTACATATATATATATGTAAGCGAATATATTCAGGATAAATAGGAAATTACTAGAGGGAAGGCACTTATGGAAAAGCAATTAAGAGGAATTGGGGAAAGGTTCCAGTAAATGTTGGGATTTTGTTTGAGTCTTAAAGGAAGCCAGGGAATTCAGTATGTAGAGATGAGGAGCTAGAGCAATCCAGGCATAGGGGACAGCCAAGCAAAGTGCCTAGAACTGAGAGATGGAAGGTCTTGTTTGAGGAACAATGAGAAACGATGTCACTGGATTGAAAAGCAGGTGATGGGGAGTAAGATTTAAGAAGATTTGAAAGGTATGGAGGGGCAGGGTTATGAAGGACCTTGAATATCCAAAAAAATTGTAATTGGTGCTGGAGATAATAGTGAGCCACTGGCGTTTATTGGGCATCCGTCCTGAGTTTTTTTTTTTCAAGAGGCTAAACATTCTCAGTTCCTTCAAACAATGGAAATCTTCTATGGGCTCAAGGTTTTTCTCTCTTAAGTTTCTCCTCCTTTAGACACTTCAATTTATCAAAGTCCTTCTTAAACTGTAGTGCCCAGAACTGGACACAGTACCCTAGGTCTGGTCTGATCAGGCAGAATACTGAAAACTGTCATCATCTTATTCTTGGAAGTTATAATGTATATAATAATTATATGCAAGTGGCCCCAAAGTATTTTGCGAACCTCAGAGTGTCATATAAACAGAAACTATCATTGTCATCATCATCGTCGTCATCATTGTCATCCTCATTGCCACCATCATCATGCACAGCTTCTTTGGGTACCTTAGTCTGTAAGCTGACTTGGGCCAGGATGATTGAACTACTCAGGAGGTTTGGTAAAATTCCCTGTGATCCTCCTCAGTCTGAGATAATTCCCTTTGGTGGAAAAAATGGAACCAGAAGATGAGTTAAATAGTTTTCTGTCATTCGCTGTGAGTCATTAATACCATCCCCTTCCACCAGAGTAATACTGGGCTTCTTTTTCTTGCAGCCAGCATCACTGAAGACAGCTTTTCAGGTGTTCACGCAACTGACCTTAGTATTAATTGAAAGCCTCAGCTCATTTTTCAGCCTTTTTGACGTTACTTTTATAGGGCCGTGCTACTCTTTTGAATTGTTACTTAGTAACCTGTCCTTGCTTCCATATTAAGTGCAAGATTTTCTTTTAAATCCGTTGTCCCCTTTCAACCATTTCTTTACGTGTTTCCCAATAAAGTCCTTGGTGTCCTGCCAACCATAAGATATATGCCATTTTTCTCCTCTGTTTCAGAGTGAGAATTTTTATTCCTGCCTCTAACCCTAACTCTTCTGTCTCTCCTCTCGATTCTACCTTTTTCTATCCTCATTCAGGATCTTGCTCCATCAATCATTCCTTCTTTGTTTTGCTTCTTTTCTATCAAAATGGTGCTTATAACATGCTTATGAAATCAAGATGCTCTAATTCTTTAATCACCAAATTTCTTAGATGGAAAAGTTATACTAATAGCTTCCATTTCCTGAAATTCATTTTTTGAGGAGTGAGGAAAGGGAGCTCGGTATCTTTTTTTTTCCAATTAACAAAATGCCATTTTCTCTCCTTCATAATTCCATTTTCATTTTTTTAAAGAAAAACAAACCTACTTGTTTAAAAAAATGGTCAAAGCAAATATTTGTCAAACAAAACAATTGCATTTTGATTTCAAAATATAGTTAGATATGGTAAATAAAGAGATATGTAAATATAGATATGCTTCTATATCCATACCTATCTATTATGCATACTTTTTGTATACTTACATTCATAGACACATACAAAAGTATACATATATGTATACTAATATACATATATACCTATACAATAAACATGTACATATAAGTACACACACATATATTATGCATGTGTACATATATACAATGCAATATATAATATACACATGTGCATATACACTGTATACATATGTGTGTATACATATACACATGCACACATGCATGTATACACACACATACACACACCTCCTTCTCTACCCTGAAAACTTCATCTTTTGGTCAGGGTGTGGGCAGCATGCTTTATCATCATTTTTTAAATTGTGGCTGGTTATTTCATTTATTAAAGTTCTTAAGTCTTTTAAAATTATTTACCTTTACAATGTTGTGGTTAAAGTTCAAATAGTTCTTCTGATTCTGCTCACTTAGCTCTGAATCAGTTCATACAATTTTCTCAGTATTATATAGAAACACTTCCTTTATCAATTCTTACATTACTTCCTATTCCATTACTTTCATTTACAAAAAGAAGTGCTGTAAATATTTCTGCATCTATCTGGTGAAACTTGCTCCTTCTTTCCAATATGAACTCCACCATCACAACCCTAGTGTAACACTCTCAATGATTATCAGTGGTTTTTTTTAGTGACTTTTTTTTCTCAATTCTCATTTGTTCCTCACTTATCAATAGCTTTCATCAATATTGACTTCCAACTTCTAACAAATCTCTCTTCTCTTGGATCTTAGGTTACTACTGTTTACTTACTATTACTGTTAGATTTTCCTAATACCTCCTGAGCTATTCTTTACTTGTCTCTACTACCTCTTTCTACCTGTTCCAACCTCAGCCCACATCTACTATATGAGCAATATCCTTCAAAGTCTAGTACTAAGCCTACATTTTTCCTCTTCCCCCAATATATTTCATCTGCTCATAAGATTTTTGTTACTACATTAAAGTTATTTGTATAAAATATTTATATACTTCTTAATGGTCTGTCAAGTTCTTACAATGTTGAAGGTCCAGAAAAACTCAAACATTATAGATGAATGAATGAATGAACATTGGGGAATGGAGGGTATATAGCATGGACATTTCTTCTGTACATTTTTTTTGAAATGAGCATTGGATAGAATACTTGACTTGTAGTCAGGAAGTTTTGGGTTCAAATACTGCCATCTGACTTTGTGAAGGACACACAAAGTGGCTTCTCAATCCCTCTGTTTCCTCATCTATTAAATGAGGGTGACAGACTTGATAGCTGTTCAGCTCTAAATCTACGACCCTATGAAACAAGAACGCAAACAAAACATAGAGTTAGGGAGACAAAGTAGTGATATTTTAGGAACACTGAAGATGAAGAAGGTGATACAAGAAGGACAGTCATCAGTGGATGACGAATGCTTAGTCTTATTCCCCAAGGTTGTCAAATACAGAAGAAATGATACCTTGCCTTAAGAGAATAACAGCAACAGAAAAGACAACAATGACAATCACAACAACACTAATAATAGACACCTGTTTGCAATAGCAAAGAACTGTATATGAAGTTGGCTCCCATCAATCAGTAAAACTCATGGTTAAAGTTTCAGGAGCAGATAGGTGGGACAGGAGAGAGGGGTCTGGACCTAGAGGTGTTAGGGCCAGATTATCCTGCCCTAAATATTCCAATTGTAGGTTGGCATATTCTCTGAGAGAATACTGAGATAGTAAAGAAAGAATGGTTCATACCAGTATAGTTATTAATACGTTTTCTTAGGTTTAATTAGGTTAATTGGTTCGTTTAAGATAGTTTGCTCATAAGAGGCCAGTTGTCCTGATTGTTAGCAGGCCAAAGTAACATCATGAACATACACACCAACCCCAAACCAAGTCATGTATTTATACAGAATAAAGAAGGCACAGTGCCAGGATTGCCCAGGGTCATGTGCAAGTTTTCCCATGGGATAGTTAGAGCTTTTCTTGCTGTTTACATTAATTCAAGGTAGTTTGCATTTTTCAGTGGAGTCATAAGTCACATTCCCACTGTGACCTTTCCCTATACGGCAGTCAGGAAGACCTTTGTTTAAATTCAGCCTCACTTGTGTGGTCCTGGAAAAGTCATGTCACATATGTTATCTCAGTTTCTTTATCTGTAAAAGAGCAATAATGACAGCACCAGAATCCAGAGTTGTTGTGAGGGTAAAATGGAAGTGTTTGTCAAGGACTTTGCAAAACTTAAAGCATTACGTGATGCTGGCTTTTATTATAAGCCATTAACAGAATATTGTTTTGCCTTGACAAATGACAAATATGAAAAATGTAGGGAAAATCGTACTGTATGAATAGATACAGAGTGAAGTAGTAGAACCAGGAAGATAATTTAGTCACTGGCTACAATTATATAAACTAATCAATACCGAAAGACATCCAAATTCATATTAGCTTAGTGATTAAGGGCACATTCAGTGAAAGGACAATGAAGCATGTCTCCTTTTCTCAGAAGGGAGGTAGAGAAGTACTCTGGTTACAGCATAAAACATTCATTTCCAGTAATGGTCACTATATTGCTTCATTTTGCTTAAGTCTTACTTGTTGCCAGGGGGCTGTAACTATTGGCAGGGAATGGCAGCAGTAGTTATTATGGAGTTAAAACTGTACAAAAAATAAAATCTATTATTGTTAAAGAATATTGCTTCTGGGGAAAAGCACTTTTGATCTATGTCCAAAAAGTTACCAAACTGCATACCCTTTGACTCAGATAGACCAGTACAATGTCCATACCCCAAAGAAAAGCAAGAAAAGAGGAAAAGTCTCCATTTGTGCAAAATATATTTATTAGTAGATCTTTTTGTGCTAGACTAAAATCAGAAAATACAGGGCTGTCATTCTACTGGGGAATCAACGAAGGAATATAATGGATTATTATCATGCTGTAAGAAATGATGAAATAGACAATTTCAGAGGAAGCTATATGGTATGCTTTATAAATTCGTGTTGATTACTATCATATCCCATATGAACGTCTTGGAGAGAAGAAACCACTAAAGAAACTACCATTGATAAGAACTAAGAGAAATATAATAGGAAAGAAAAAAAACACATTAAAAGAAAAAAAGAAAGAAATGAACAGCGAAGGAATCCAGATGGGAAACGATGTATTTATGTAAAACATCAAAGTCATTCTAACCCATGGATACCAGGGGATTATGGAACTCACATTAATGACTGAGATCAGAGTTTCAAAATGAGCATGGAAGTAAATGACTTAGCAGATGTTTGGGGGAAAGGACAAAGGGGCCTCTCATGGGCACTGGAAAGAACCGTGATGGCATACAGAATTTACAGTATTATGTTCACAGATAATTAGAGCTAGCTAGCACTTATTAGGAATTGATAGTTTGATAAGGGCTCTTTAAAGTAAAGCCAGTTAGATGCTGAGGGCAAAGCATGAACACTATCATCTCTATATTCTTCAGGTGTTCAAATGATTCTGAACTTGGGTACAAAAACCAAGCTTGTCACAGGCCTAAGATGGGTCATACATGGCTCAGAAATAATTCATGATAAAGACTTCAAAGTTTATCCTGAGTCATGGCAGCCAAAAAGCTAATGTAAACAGAGACTGCACTAGTAGCAAAGTGCTAGAAACAAATGAGATTTTTTTTTAGGGATTGACTAAATAAGTTATGATTTGTGAAAATCAGGGAATATCACTGTCCCAAAAGAAATAGTGAATGTGAGGAATTCAGAGAAGCATGTGACTGCTTATATGAACTGATGCAAATGATGAAGAACCAAGAAAAAGTACATGAAATGATTCTAGCAATACAAATCTAGGGAAGAAGGAAAACACAATGGAAAATGATTGCTGTGAAATTTTAATGACCAACCTTGATGCACCTCACTTTCCCCTTTACAGAAGTGAAAGACTATGGAATGGAACATACAGTGCTAGTCTTTTTTAAAGATCTGATTAGTTTTGTTCATGTTTTTTTTATAGTTGTCTAGAAGGGTGAGGCAAGAAGAATACACTGGAAAATGTAAGGAAATGAAAACAGACGATATGCAATAAAATGTATTTTTCAAAATTCTGAGTTAATAGAAGTAGAATCCAGAATAAGAGAGATTATAGCACCACTGTGTTCTGTGCAGTTTAGGTTGCATTTGGAGTGTTCTGTTCAGGGCCATGTACATTTACAAATTAGAATACACCCTGGGGAGTTTTATAAGGTTATAAACATTTTTTTTTTATAGTTACTATGTACCAGTCACTGTACTAAGTGTTTTTTTTACAACTATTTTCTCGTTTGATACTCACAAAAACTGTAGGAGATAGGGTCTATTATTATCCCCCTTTTATAGTTGAGAGGTCACCTTGAGTAACAGGTGCTACAATTATCTCATTTTCAAATGAGGAAATTGAGGCAAACAGGTTAAGTGAATTGAACAAGGTCACACAACTAGTAAGTGTCTGAGTCTGGATTTGAGTCCTGGTCTTTCTGACTCCAAGTCCATCTTATCTACTAAGATACCAACTGTGAGGGAAGGGAACTGATTCCTCCTTAGGATCTATAGAAAGAATTAGGAATATTTATTTTGAAAAAGAGAAGAATTAGAGGGGATAACATAGTTGCCTTCAAGAATTTATTGGCTGTCATGTGAGGGTGAGGAATCAGACGTGTTGCTTGTCCTCACAAGACAGAAAGAGCTAGGGGACATGTGTCAGTTTTCAGAGAGAAGTATTTTGGCTTGATTTCAAAATCAAAAGCTTCCTAACAACCTAAGTTATTGAAAGACTAGTCTGGAAGGAACAATGTGTGTCTTAGGTGGGTAGGTTCTCTGAGAGAAAGGTAAGTTTAAGTACTTAGTAAAGAGCATTGGACATAAAGTCAGATGAGCTGGTCCAGTTTCCTCTTGCTCCCCCACTTTTTTTTTTGGCCATTTGCTAATTGGATGACTTTGGTTGATTGGCTTTATCTCTTGGTACTCAGCTTCCTCATATGTAAAATGATCAGATTGGATGAAACAATCTATTACTCTATGAACAATCTAGAAAAATTGATAATGCTTTATTTTATTCCTAATTACTAGGACAATGTGTTTATTTGTTTTTCATCACAAAGGAGGATACATTTGGGAGTGGGTGGGGTGTGACTCATAATATGAAGACAAAAAGCATCCAAAAGTAAATTTTTACATAGTCTTAATGACTTTTATATTTTCATCAGGTCTAAACCTATTTTGAGACCTGGAAAACAGCAACACATGCCTGTTGAAAGACAGACCTACCTGAAAATATTTATTTTACCCATTTACTCAGGAGTGTATATCCAGTGTTATCTTTAAATGGTGAACAGGGAGAAGCTACTTGGGATGCTATGTTTTGGTCCCCTGCCTTCTCTTAAGGTTCAGTGTTGAGGATCTGATAAGGAAAATGATTTTGATTATGCAAGTAGAAATGTTTAGCATTTTGCGATAAAGTGTGTCAGGGCCCATTTTAATTATGTGTTGTTATAATTTTCTGAGTAGAATGAAACATATCATCTAAGCATCTTCCAATCTCAAATCAGTTCTTGCTTCTGGGATGTATTTTCAAGAATTTCTGGGAACCACATTCACTAAAGAATTTCTGAAATTCGTTAATTGCAGGGACTGAAGGTAAAGTACAGGTTACCAGTAATGACTGATGGTTTAGACAGTGCCCTCAGGATCATGCCATTAGAGAGGATCAGTTGATGAAAGTGGACTTTTTTAGCCTGTTTAAAAAAATGGTTTGTGTATGTGGGTTTGTGTGGGTGTGTGTTTGAGGGTGTGTATATTAAAAGACTTCACATATTTGATGAGTTGGTAGATGGAAATAAGAGTGAGACTTGTTTTGCTTGGTCATAGATGGCCTAACTGGAGCCACTCAACAAGATAAAAGCATTTATTAAGCACTCAGGAACTATGCTAAGACTGAAAATAGAGATACAAGGAAAAAGACAACCAAGCCCTCAAGGAATTTGTATCCTTTTTAAAAAAAATTTTCATGAAACAAAACAAGCATTTCTATAATACTCACAAAAAAGATGATTGCACAAATCTATGTACAACTTTCTATTCCTTACAAATACACAACAAAATGATCACATACATTTATTTTTTCCCTTTTTTCTTTCCTTGCCCCTCCACACCCCAGCCGTAGAGATGGCTACCATTAGATATAAGGTGTATGTGTGTGTATGTAGTGTATATATACTCATATATGGATATATGTGTATGTGCATGTTAAATTATTCTATACATATGTTTATCTGTTCTAATGGGGGTGAGGGGAAGATATCATATAAAACAAAAAATTGATGAAGGTTATAATAATGTCTGTGGGTTGGGGGAGGGGGTGTAGAGGGCATGGGAAAAAGAGGTACTGAGGGTAAGAGTGTAGCCCATAGAAGAATGAAGGAATGAACAAGATTGGCCTTGACCCTTTTCCTGACAAAGGGAGCTCCAGCTGGCCAATCAGAGGAAGGATTCACATGCACGGAGTGATCTTCCACTGTGAGAAAGCTGCTAGGTCATGGTGGAGAAGGAAGTCTAGAGTCCAGAACAATGTGTGAAAGTTGCAAGGGGAGAAATTTGGACTTAATGTCTAGGGGAAAACAAACAAACAACTTGCTGTGCTCACATGCTCTGTTGTCTCACTGATCCTGCACTATTTCTCAAAGCATAGTGTCTCTTTGGTATCCAGGTATGGGCCTAAGATGGATTCATGACCAGCCTCTAGCCAGGAGAGCCAGCAAGGTGACCCAGGGCAAAATGTGCTAAACTTGGAGGCAGGAAAACTTGCTTTCAACTCCTCCCTCAGACCCTTGGCAAATCACTTACACTTTGTCTACCATGGTTTAGCCACGAGAGGTTCCCATCTCCAGATAATATTTCCAAATACCTGAAAGAACAATAGAAAAAAAAATAAACTTTAGTCTGCTGTTAATCAAATCTTTGTAGTGTCTGCAGTGGTCCTTAATCTGGGGTCTGTGAAATGCATATCTTTTATCTGTATTTATATGTGCATGTATGTATGTGTATACACACATACACATATTATATATATTTAACTCTAATTCAATATAATTATTTTGTTTTGTAAGCCTGTGTATTTTTATTTTGTGCATTTAAAGATATTCTGAAAAGGGGCCCAGAGACTTCAACAGATAGCCAATGGCTTCCACAATACAAGGTTACAAGCTTGTGTTTGAGATTGAATTCTTAAGAAATCTGACATTATGTACAGTAAAGGTTCAAGTCCTCCAAAGAAATGTCTTTCTTCATTTTCATATTGGTGAATAGCAAATAACCGCATCCCATGAAGAAATTTACTTGAAGAAGAAGAATTATTAAAAGTTTAGAATCAATTCTATCTAAACTGATGCTTACTTGTCTAATTGATTCTTTTTGCTTAATAAATCATTACTAATAAATATTTCCTTAAGGGAAAGAAACCAGATAATTTTTGTGTGAATCTAATGCTTAGAAGAAGCAGCTTTTCTTAAGTGATCTTCCTTTTTCAATAAATATTAAAAGCCTCCAAATTCAATGGCATACTAAAGCAGTTTTCTGTAATGACCATAATTTAAATCTCTACCACAAATACCAGCAAATCTATGGCATATAGAAGCTTTGAAGATGGAAATACTGAACCATTTTAATTCTATTAGTGATGTTTGAGAGACACGTTTAGTTAGCTAAACACTATGTTGGATGCTTACTTAGTTTAATAAATTTACATTAAATATATTAATTTTGCCAAATCTTCCATAGAAGTAACTAATTTGAGTTCCATTTATTGAGTAGAAGGAATTGATTCATTAACACTAAGAAGAAGGAGAGACAGCAAGATGTAATATAGTAGGTAAAACACCAGTTTTGTAGTCAGGAAGAACTGAATTCAAATTCCATCTTTGACATGTATTCTATGTGTGATTTTTGGGTAGATTTTTCAAGCTCTTTGAGCCTCAGGAAACTGTCTATGACTAATTCTTAGAAGAATGAAACCAAAGTTATTGACATGAGCAAAGCATAAGAGAGAGGGCATAAAACAAAATACACAGTATGCAATAGTAATAGGAATTTGAAGATCTTCCCTCCCCTTAATAGGCCTATGTGAATTTGAGGACCTTCCTTGATTTGAAAATAGACTTTGCTCTCAATAGGCTGAATGTAGTCACATGGAGCCTGTGGTTGGAGGCTTGTTTTTCAGGAAGGCACAACTTTTGTTACTGTGTAGTCAAGTGGGTCAGGAGGGTTGTGATATTCTCCGACCTGGAGAAGGTTACATATATCTCTGAGATGAATTTGCTTTGGGGCTCACTTTGGGAAGAGTTTTATGATTTGTCCAGATGAGACTCTGGGCAGCCATTGGGTCCCCGGGCTTTGAAAACCCAGATATTGGTGCTTCTCTCTGGTGACTAACTGTATGTATGTGATGGTCAGACAGCTGGAAGCCCTGTCTGTTAAATTGTGTTATTTTATCTTTCTGTACTTTTTGTCTACTTGTAACTTCTGTTTGTATTCTCTGAAGTTCAGGATGCTGGCTTTTTCCCTTGATCTAGGTAAATGATATATATTTGATTAAAGTAAGATTCTTAACCCTTTTTTAGTTACTTTCCTTTAGAAAAGCAGATCAAAGAACCTTTGCTAGGAGCCACCCTGGGTATGCTAGGGTGCTTGCTGTACCACAATATTACAAAGCAAACTAATTATATTGAATTATAGTTATCAAAACATATTAGGGAAAAAAATCACAGAACCAAGATTAAGAACCCCTGCAGAAATTACAAAGATCTGATTATCAGCAGGTTAAAGATTTAACTTTTCCTCCTGTTCTCTCACATCTGGAGATGGGGACCTCTTATGACTAAACCATGGTGGAGAAAGTGTAAGTAACTTGCTTAGGTCCTGAAGGAGGAGTTGAAAGCAGGTTTTCCTGCCTCCAAGTTTAGCACATTATTCTCTGTGCCTCCTTGCTGGCTCTCCTGGCTCCAAGGTGCTCATGGATGCATCTTAGGCCCATACCTGGATACTAAAGAGATGCTTTTCATTGAGAATAGTGCAAAGTCAGTGACAGAAAAGAGGATGTGAGCACAGGAAGTTCTGTTTGTTTTCCCCTGGACATCAAGTCTCAATTTTCCCCCTTACAACTTTTACACATTGTTCCTGACTCTAGAATTCCTTCTCAGCCATGACCTAGCAGGTTTCTCACAGTGAAAGATCACTCCATGCATGTGGCTTCTTCCTCTGATTGGCCAGCTGGAGCTCCCATTTTCAGGAAAAGGGCCCAGGTCAACCTTGTTCATTCCTTCATTCTTCTGTGGGCTGCACTCTTAAATCTCAGAACTTCTTTTTCCACCATGCCTCCCAACACCACCCCACCCCCACCCCCACTCCTCCCATGGACATATTATCACAATCTGTATTGTTGTTCAATCATTTCAGTTCTGTATGACTCTTGGTGATCCCTTTTAGAGTTTTCTTGACAGAGACACTGGAGTGAGTTACCATTTCCTTCTCCAGCTCATTTGACCAATGAGGACACAGGCAAACAAGGTTAAGTGACTTATCCAGGGTAGTAAGTGTGTGAGGTCAGATTTGAATTTAAGAAGATGAATCTTCCTGACTCCACCCTCGGCACTCTATCCACTACACCATTTATGTGGTGTTTTATAAAGTATTTATTTCATAAAGTCACAAAAATCACAGCATTTAAAATCTGGAAAACATCCATGCTAGACCAGCCCATGCTTGCAGGTCCATGCTTAAAACCTTACATATGGCATTGCTTCAGATACTCATTTGGGCCCCACAAGAGTCATAAAACAGAGATGCTACAGGTATTATTGTCTTCCTTTGAAAGATGAGGATCCTGAGGCTCATAGATTAAATGATTTACCCGTGGCCACACAATGCTTCAGAGGTACAATTTAACTGAAGCCTTCCTCCTCCAAGCCCATAACTTTAGCCGTGATGCCAGTCTGGATCATCTCCCTCTAAATCCTGTGTTCTGAGGTCCCCTCCAGCATTACAGTTCTGAATTCTATGAGCCTGGGTGCCCAGGGGAAAGGAGGAAAGTGCTGCAGTGAAACTTCATCTCCTTAATGATTTTGCCTAAGGCTGGCCCTAAATGCATCCTTAGGATGAAAGGGGAAGAAAACCTCATTTTACTGACTTTAACATAAGCTTAAAATAACCTCTCCTTCTAAGATGCCATCTTTCCAAACTCAAGTGTTAAGGAGAAAGGTTAAGCAGAAGGCTAGATCTTCTAGAAATAGCAGCTGGTGCAAAGGAAGGCATAACAACAAATTACATTTGGTACCTACAACCTCTGCCCCAAAATGTGGGCAGTAAAAGAGTCTAACCCCTCACAACAACCATTAGAGGGATAGGGACGTAATAGCCATAAATAGAAGTTAATTGGGATCATGAGGCTTTCACTGCTACTGGTTTTGTAGTGTGAGCTTGTAAAGGAAGAACTTAATCTCTGATTCGAGATTTTGATCCATACTCCATTCCTCTATGGAAGGCGAATTTGTGTCTTTTTTTTTTTTAACTAACTTTAAGTCTCGCTTAATAAAATTCAGAAAAATGCAAAAGATACGCTATGATTCTTGGTCCAAAAACAGTTTTCATTTACATGAATAGTCTCGAGGGATATGCAAATGAAAGATGAGTCATTTTTGCTGTTTTTACATGGCCAGCTACTAATAAATGGCCTCTCTCTTATAAAATGCTCCTCCCATCCTAACAAAGTTAAGTTAAAATTCATAATGCCGGAGTTAAATCTTTATATAACTCAAAACAACTTCGTACTGAGGAGTCCTTCTCAAAGACAAGAAGCTATTGCTGTTGTCATTGGTTGTCTTAAAAAATGAAGGATGAACAATGATTTCAAAAAGACAGCAGTTCTTGCAGATCTGGGCAGCCGGGAGGCGTTCAGGACTTAGAGTTAGGAAGTACTGAATTCGGACCCTCCCTCAGACACTTGCTAGAAGTGTGTCCCTCTGCAAGTCATTAATCTTCTCTGTGTCTCCATTCCTTCCTTTGTTTAATGATTAAAAAAAAATAGTGGCACTGGTGTCATAGGACTCTTGTATAAAATGAAGTCTATCTCTTAAGTGCTTTGTATATTTTTAAAAGTGTTATATAAACTTTTTTTTTTTTTGGCCTCCCTCCTCTTGCCACTCTGACTCTGGGAGGCTGGGCTATGATAGGTGAATTTTCACTTTATGTTAGCTGTAGCCAAGCCAGTGTGCTCCTTCCTTCTCTAGCTTCCATATATTTGTTGTTTTGATTGCTTGAATTTGTATTCTCAGCACTTAGTACAGTGCTTGGCATTTCCTAGATGCTTGTTCATTCAAGGTCCAACCTTTCTTCCGGCCACTGCAGCTTTGTGTTTACTAGCTATTTGTTACCAGCCTGTGGACATCCGATCCAGATGAAACTTCCTTGAATTCTACCTTTGAAATCTCTCCCAAAGCCTCCTTTTCCTTTCTGTAGTTACACAGCCTCCATCCTAATACCAGGACTCCTTCCCCTTATCAAGATGATTGCAGTAGGCTGTTAACTAATTCTCAATGACTCTCTTCTTCCTAACCTTCAACCCTATCTTTCATATGTTTTTAAATTAATTTTCTTTCTCAGATTCAGAGTATCACACTATTCATAATACTTTAATAGTTTGTTATAGATCACTGACTAATGATGCCAACTTTGACATTCACCATATCAATAGATTAAGAGCTGAAAGAATTCCTATCCTTGTTACAGTTCACGTTGCCTATGGCCTTGCTGAAATATGGCTCCTGGCACTGAACACAGATGTAGTCTGACTAGGGAAGAAAAAAGATTTAGTACCTCCCACCTATTGCATAGAATTCTTATAGCTATCAAGTGTGTGTCGACTTTTTGGGGTTGCTATCTCACATTCTTGACTCATCTTGGGCTTATTATCTGCCTAGGCTACCTCCATCTATTGTTTTCTTATCCTTCCCCCATCCTATATCTTCTAAAGTGGATTTTGGGGGGCAGCTAGGTGGTCCAGTGAAGAGAGCACCAGTTCTGGAGTCAGGAGGACCTGATTTCAAATCCAATCTCAGACACTTGACACTTACTACCCCTCAAAAAAATAATCAAGAAAAAAAAAGTGAACTTTTTTGGACCTCCATGGGTAACTTCATGATCATTCCTATGACATTTCAATTTGTAAGATTCATCCCATTGTTCTAATGGGTCAGAATCTTTTTGAACCATGATTCTTGCCTCTTCCTCCTGGCCTCATGTCAGAATGAAGAGAGGCTTGTGAAACAAACTAATGATAACAAAAATGGGATTTTATTTTTGGCTGTATTGAAATAAAAGAGGACAAAGAAAGATAGGAGCTCTGGATTGTATGATTAGTTATGACTAGAAGCAAAAAGATCTAAGAGCTACTCATTTCTTATTTTGTTCTTTTTTCTTTTTCTCCTGAGGAAAGTGTTTTTTGTCCCAGAATTGAAAGAGAAAATAATTTCTTTTAGAGAGGTGATAGCCAAAATAAGTGACTAGATTTTAAAGACCATCCAGATACTTTGAGTGAATTCAGGTCATTTGTCCCAGATGAACTATATTGTCAGATACCGGAAGAAGTGGATGATGTGATTCCTTAGCCCCTGTCAGCATTTGAAATGCCTTAGAGAATGAGAGGTACCATAGAATTCAGAGGACTGGAGTCCAATGCCCTAACTCCACCATTTGTTACCTATATGTCCCTGGGGAAGTCACACTCTAAATATCAATTTCTTTATTGGCAAAATGAAGTGGTCGCATTAGATGACCTTTAAGGTCCCTTCCATCTCTAAGCCTATTATCATCATATCCTTGGATATTCTTACTCTGTAACTGGAAAAGGGAAAATGTTGCTTATGTTTTCCAAGAAAGGGAAGAGAATGGAATCCAGTAACTATAGACCAACAAAGTTGACTTCAATTCCTAGAAATATTCCAGTAGGGATTTTTAAAGCTATGTTTAATACACTTCAAGAAAGGAAGCCATGACTGCAAAGAGCCAGAATGGCTTCATCAAGAATAGTTAATCTCTGGGTGGCTAGGTGGCACAGTAAATAGAGCGCAGACCTGGAGTCAGGAGGACCTGAGTTCAAATATGGCCTCAGACACTTAACACAGACACACACAAAACTAGCCTTGTGACCTTGGGCAAGTCACTTAACCCAAGTTGCCCTCCAAAAAAAAAAAAAAGAATAGTTATGCTCAGATTTACCTTCTTTCTAATTTTTTTTTGAGGAGGGAATGTAGGGCAATTGGGGTTAAATGACTTGCCCAAGGTCATACAGCTAGTAAGTGTTAAGTGTCTGGGGCCAGATTTGAATTCAGGTCCCCCTGATTCCAGGGCCAGTGCTCTATTCACTGCCCCATGTAGCTGCCCCTCTGCTTTTTTTTTTGGTCTAGTATTACTAAGTAGATAGATCAGGGGAGTGCTGTAGATATTGTTTGCATAGGATTAAAAATGGAGTGCTCCAGGGATCTTTGTTTAATTTGGTATTATTTAATATTTTTACCAGTACCTTCACTGAAGGCACATAAAGCATCCTTACCAAATTTTCAGACAACGATGAGAGAAGTGATTGCACTTTGGATGACAGAGTAAAGATCCAAAAAACACCCTGACTGTTTAAAAATTGGACTGAGTATAGTTGTAAAAAAATTATTAAGGAAAAAAAGTCAAATCTTAAATCTGGATTGCTTCATGAAATTGACCTTAGGGGCAACCTTGAGCAAGCCACTTAACCCCAATTGCCCTGCCTTTCTCCCTCCAAAAAGACAACAAAATATTAATTAAGAAATTGGCTTCATCAGTACAAGGAGGGGGGGAGGAAGAGTTAGGTAGCATTTTTTTAAGGGTGGGAAGTTTTAATGAACTTAATAAATAATTAATAAATCAATAATTTAATAATTAGTAAATGTGTGATGCAGCAGACCAAAAAGTGAATGTGTTCTTGAGATGTATTGAAACACATCTTATAGAAAGAAAGGGCTTATAGTCTCTGTGTTCTCTGTTCTGGGTTAACCAAACCTGGAATATTGTATTTGTGTCTGGGCATCACATTTATGAAGGCTATTGATAAACTTGAAAATATCCAGAGAAGGGCAACTAGTATAATGAAGGACCTTGAGCTCATGCCATATGAATATAGATTAATATAGCTAGGTTATTTAGCTTAAAGGAGAGAAAACCTAGGGGTGGGAGCATTATAGCTGTTTTCAAGTATTTGAAAGGTTGTCATGTGGAAGAGTGATTATATTTGTTTTATTTGAGCCCTGAGAGCAGAGCCAGGAATAAGGATGAAGTTGTAATCAGGTACATTAAGTTTAAAGTTAGGCAAAACCTTCTAAAAATTATTCAAAAGATGAATGGGGCTGCATTGGTATGTTAATATGTGAGTTTTAAAAGAATAAATTTGAATTTTGCAACCACCTCAAAAATTTTTTTAAATTCCTATTTTAAAGAAAAAAACTAAATCTCAGTTAGCTTAAGTGACTTGTTTTAATTTGATTTTTGTTTAGCAAAAGCTTTATTGACTTGATCATGGTCATGCAGCTATTAAGTGGTACCAAGGTCTGCTGAGTATGGAGACCAGTGCTCTTTCTATTGGATTAAAATTAAAGAGTTGACTACATGGAATCACTTTCATGCCCCATGCCATTGCCCAAAATGTTTTCTACTAGGTCTTTTTAATGCACAGATTTATCAATTTTTTTTTTGTTTTTTGGAGGGCAATTGGGGTTAAGTCACTTGCCCAAGGTCACATGACTAGTTTTTTGTGTTAAGTGTCTGAGATCAGATTTGAACTCAGGTCCTCCTGTCTCCAGGGCCAGTGCTCTATTCACTGTGCCACCTAGCCACCCCTAGATTTATCACTTTCAATTAGCTCATGGCTACTGACATGACTTAATAGGAGGTTATAAACACACATTGCAATCTCACAGATGGTTCTATGTGTATTTTTCATATAATATGGGACATACATACCATTACTATGTTAGATATATTATTGAATTTTTTTGGAACAAGAGACCTGGATTATGAATTATTGCTGCATTGATATTTGTTGGTGTTTTAGGTAGGTTTAAAACTATTTATGGTAACATTTGATGATTTAAATTAGAAATGCATTGTTGGGGGTTTCACACACACATATAGTGCTTTGAAATTATTAACGTCATTGTCCTGATTTAGGGGATTGAAAGTCATCTGAAAAGTTGGGAAGCCAAAGGCTAGGTCCTGTCTCTGCTACTTAATGGCCGTGCAATTCTGAACCAAGCACTTAAATGTCCAATGAGTCAGGCTGTTCTCCAAGAATACAAGTTGTAGAATAATTGGTCAGCTGAAAAAAAAAGTTCTATTTTAGATGGGTGAGGGTAGCATTTCAGGCTCCAAAATAAACCAGCTTGTTATTTAAATGTCAATCATGCTATGAATTTCTAAATGTTCTTTTCCAAATGCTTCTTATTCTCAGCATTGCTTAACTTGTCTATCACTCTTTTATATTTGTTGATTTTTGTTCTTCACTTTCCAAGAGGAATAACGACATCAGGGGTGATGTTTTGACTCATGGGTGAATTGGATTTAAGTGAGGCAGACTTGCAGAAAGTCATCGGCCTCACTCTCTTCCAGTCATCAAAATCTAGTGTTAGAGCAGAAGTCGAAAAGATGGGCAATGGCCTGGGAAGCAGTGGATGACCTTGGTGTCTTCCATGTCTGACCAAGCTCCAAGCTCTCCACAGCACCTGCTTCATCCACCTTCATTGCCATTGGAACAAATTGTTCTTGTCTACCCCTTCCACTTGGGGAAATCTTCACATTTTGGGCGTAGGCATCAATGGGTTTGAGTCCTGTTGGTTACACTCAACCAGGTTTAGCCCATCTGCCCAGACAGTTCACTGGTATGTGTATGCTGTTGTACATGCTACATCCTCTTAGAGCCACAGGTGAGAATTGAGTGTCAGGTGGACACCATAGTTGGATGATCAGGCCTGTAAAGGGCTCACCCCACAGGTGCCAGTCCTCCCTTAACACTGCATATACCCCTGTTACATTTAAGCACAGCCTGGATAGCATCACTGAGTTTGAGAGGGGATGTATTCATTCTCTTTCATTCACTTTTAAGGGCTTTCTCTGATTTATGTCAGGGTCCAGAAACAGCAGAATAAACCTGAATGACACAAAAAAAAGTCTTTCTTTTAAAAAGCAGATCATTTTTCATCACCCTTTACTCCTTCGGTTTTGGCTTTCTCCAACCCACTCCCACCTCCCTGCCTGCTGACACCTTCCCACCCCCAAATTCTATTTGAAAGCAGACCCTGTGGGTTTCTATTCATGGGGACAGTGGGAGAGAGGCCACTATATTCCCTTCAGTCCCAGGAATTGCTGCCATACCCAAGATTGTTAACTAACTTGTGAGAAACAGAAGTGGGTAGGGTGTAATCAAGGGTGGGTGAGAGTGAGGGGTGGTACAGGCAGCAGAGAGGGGAATATTGGTGACTTCACAAAGAGTTAAAGCATATGTGACTTCTATTTATAGTGCTTTCACTTTGGGGCTTGCATGTCATTATGCCTTGCTGAATATCTTTGAATAATATTTTAACACTGTTAATTTTTACATTTAAATGGGCTTTCCATTCCTGGGCCCCTCTACATGTATTCCTTTTTTTTTCATAAGGGGTCTCAGAGTCCAGGAGGGTGACTAATTATTTTTTTCTCATGAAATGGAGAATGATTCATAATTATTGGGAGGTGGCAGGGCAAAGAGATGGATTTCCCTAAGTACTAGAAACTGGAGTTTGTTTTTAGCTACAGTAAGTACAAAGTTGGAGAAAAGGGAAAGACCATTACCTCTTCAGAGAAAGAACAAAGGACAGAAGGTGAAGCACTAAATTTGGAGTGAGGATGGCCTGTATTCAATTTCTTCCTCAGACCAGCGTATCTAGCTGAGTGTCCTTGAGCAAGTCACTTATACTCTCTGGGCCTTGCATTTGTGTAAAATGAAGAGTTTGCTAGATTAAATTCTCTTTTACTTGTGAATCTCTGATCCAAGGCACCTATGCAATTAGAAATCATCAAGGGGGCTCAGGGTAAATATTACATGGAAGGAGAGGGAGAATTCTTTTTTAAAGTTTCTATGAAAGCAAAAAATAAGTACTATGGGTAGATCAGGGTTGAAGTCCTTTCTCCAACATACATGCCTTCTGTGGCCTTTAGTTCCCCCAGTCAAATCTTTAAGAAACTCATAATGGAACGAGATAGGTATCAGTGGGGAACTTTCCCCAACAAAACTTTTCTTGATCATAAGGCTTAAATATCTCCCAACTCTCAGTCTGACTCAACTGTAAGATGGAACTCTCAGGGTTGTTATGATGGTCAGATAAGAAACTATCTGTGAAGGGATTGGCATAGTGCCTGGCACAATTTTGTTGTTCTTGTACAGTTAATTTTAGTCATATCTGACTCTTTGTGACCCCATTTTGGGGTTTTCTTGACAAAGATACTGGAGTCATTTGCCATTTCCTTCTCCAGCTCATTTTACACATGAGGAAACTGACGCAAATAGGGTGAAGTGACTTGCCCAGGGTCACACAGATAGTATGTGTCTGAGTTCAGATTTGAACTCAGAAAACAAGTCTTCCTGATTCCAGGCCTGGCACTGTATCTAGTAGGCACTTCATAAATGCTTGTTTCTCTCCTTCCTTCCCTTTAAAAAAAGAACCCCTGGCCAGGATTCTGTATATTCAAGACCTAAATCACCCGATCTGGCAGAGCCACCCTTGCATTTCAGTCAAAATGGTTCCAAGTCCAATATCACCCACTTCTTACTGTGAGTCACTTCATCCCACTCTCCTTCCCCAAATGGACATAATAAAGGCAGCTTATCCCCTTAGTTTGGAGAACATTGTGAAAATGAACTAGGCCAAGCTGGGAAGGAGCTCCATGGTGATCAGGTGCTGTGAGCATGCCACATGGCTTCCTGGAGGTTCTGATAAGTGGGCTCTCCTGCGGGGAATGGGTTGAGCAATGCTTGTTCTCTCTCAGTGCAATTTGTGAGGGAGGCAGTCACTGCGGAGAGAGCAGCACATAATGGCATGTTTGTCTTCCCCATTGATTTACAAGAGAAGCTTCCTGGAATAGAATTTTTTTATCACATTTTTCTGCTCAAGGGGTTTCTTTTCTTGAGAGGCAGCATAGCCTTGGTGTGGTATAATAAGGAGAGACCCAGAATACAATCTCTCCTCTGACACATATCAGTTGTGTTACCCTGGGCGCATCATTGAACTTCTCTGTCTTAGTTTCCTCACAGGTAAAATAGGGAATAAAAATGGTACCTACCTCATAAAGTTGATGGGAGGATCAAATGAAATAAAATCTGTAAAGTGCCTTACAAACCCTAAAATGCTCTATTACATTTAGTTATTGTCACTATGGGTTTAGGGTGAGAACTTCTCAGCTTTAAGGAGACAGCTTCCTAGGAAGGATAGATACACAGATGAGGGAAGACAAAATATTTATGAAGCATTTACTATGTGCAAAGTACTATGCTAAGGACTGAGGACACAGAAATAATAGTTAATCCCTGAGGGAAGGGAATGGAGAAAAAGCATTTATATATATATTTTATTATCTGCCAGCCAATGTTCTAAGCAGTTTCCAACCATTATCCCATTTGATCTTCACAATAATTCTGAGAGGAAGATGCCTTTTTGATTATTCTTTCATTGTTGAGGAAAGTGAGGGAAATAGAGATTAAATGACTTGTCTGGTGTCACACAGCTAGTAAGTGTCTGAGGTTACCATATCATTTAAATTAAATACAGTCTGGCTTCTAACTAAATACGATGAGATTATAGATGGATTATTATCCATGAACCTTCTTTGTGCATTCTTCATTCACAATATGACTAATGTAGAAATATGGACAAGCGTGTCATCATGAAATTGACATATAATACTGATGAACTTCAGGCACCCACATTTTGACATAATTTTCCATAAGCCCTCACAGTTGACATTATGAAAGGCCTTTGTCAGATCTACAAATGTGTACAGATCTCTGTTCTGCTGCTGACACTTCTCCTGGAGAAGTTGTTGGGCAGCAGACACCATATGAACCATTCCTTGGCTCTTTATGCACCCAACTGGCTCTCGGGTAGATGAACATCTTCCAGGTGAAGGATCAGCCTATTAAGGAGGACTCTGGCAAGAATCTTTCCAGCAATGACTAAGAGAGAGACACCCTCTTCCTTATCTATTTCCTTTACCTTTATAGAGATGAACAGTGGAGGTATCCTTAAACTTCTGAGAGATAACCTCCTCTAGCCATATAACCCAGAACATTTCAGTCAGCTTTTGTATGAGCAATCGACCCCCCACTTCGCAAATTTCAGCTGCAGTAGAATCAAGCCCAGGTGCTTTGTTACATGAAAGGAGCCTAGTGATGTTTCAGACCTCTTCTTCAGCTGGAACTTCAGCTAGGAAGAGATTGACTTCAAACTGAAGTAAAAGGTCAGTTACTTTAGCATTTGTAAGGGTTATGGGATTTAAAGATCTTTCATGCCCTGTAGGACTTTCTGACATAGCAGAAAGGGGTGGGGCAAGAGGAAGTGGAAGCCAAGCTTGAGTTCCTGCAGTGATTAGCAGCAGTGGTGGCAGCTGCCGAGGTGGAGGCAGAGGCATGAATCTCTTTTTTTTTGAGCCAGCCAGAATTTCTGCTAAGGACTCCTGCTGAGGACTGCCAGCTACCGAAATGGGGAGGTTTGGGGGTGGGGGTGGAGCTGCTGGGAGCACGCTTCCTGGATGCTGAGCAGTTGTTATGAGTGGAGAGAGGAGGACCTTAGCCTGAAGTAACCTGTTCTGTTTTGAAGGCTTGAGAATGTGGATGTTTACTATGTTAACTACGTGTGCCAATTTCATAGCTACTGTGATGGCTTTGACTTTCTGGTTTTGGGAGTCACCTTTCTGGTATTTTAATAAATGTTCTAGCTTTATCCTCCATGTAGAGAGCCTGGTATGTTTTGTGATTAATAACCACATCAGCATATTTATAATTGCCATAGGCATTGTGAATATTGCATTGTTGGTACAGCATTGATTGATGACAGTCCGTTGAGAACACCATGGAAGTGGTTGCCCATCTTGCTAGGATAGGACTCTATCAGCACTGAGTTGTTGTGATGCCTCAGAGGTCTTTGGCCCATAAGAAGCCTTCAGGACATCACAAAATCAATTTGGCTTATTATCATCAACATAAAACGGAATTTTATCTGTTTTCTTCCTGAGCCAAAAATCCTGCATCTCTCTAAGTTTCGTTTGTCTTGACTTTTGATGGCATTAAACGCTGCCTTCTTAGAGATGGAAGAACTATCCTGCTGGGAAATCCTATGGAGTCTTTTGGTGTTTGTGAGTGCTCTGACCCAGTTGAGCAAATGCAGTGCTGTGTACCAGCTCTCTGAAAGGGGCCCATTCCTTTTTCTGCTCCACTGTTGCTCATCTTGCCCTGCAAGTTAGTAACAAAGTGATGAGGGACTAAGCACAACCATGGAGGATCAAATGCATGTTTTTAAGGAGAAATTTGTGGGATGTTTTGTTAAGATATCAATAGTATTTATTTATTTGCTTTATTTGGAGGGCAATTGGGGTTAAGTGACTTGCCCAAGGTCACACAACTTGATATTGTGTTAAGTGTCTGAGGCTGGATTTGAACTCAGGTCCTCCTGACTCCAGGGCCCGTGCTCTGCTCACTGCACCACGTAGCTCCTATCCCATTTATTATTTTTTTTTAAGACAAAATAGATTCCTGTTGAATTGAATTGAGTCAAATGAATCTATTACTGCTCAGAGAGCTGATGTTTAGTATCAAAAGCTATATGTTCTTATTCACTTTCTGTCCCCTAGAAAATTCAGGGGATTCTGCTAGCCTGACCTTTCATTAAGATAAAAGTATCTGTAAGAGCTCAGTGACAAGGAGCATAATCCATCCCTAGTGACTAACCCAGGAGAAAGTTCTGAGTGCAGACACTCTGCATAGAACCATATGTATGGCCAGCTCTCTCTCAGTTCTAGTTAATGAATGGCTCTTTCTCCCTTCTCCTGCCTGAATTGATTTCTCCTTATTTTTTGTGGGAGTCCATGTTTTTTGTATATTCATGACAGCATGTCACAAGTGAAAATCTACTGGTGTGTCTCTTGAGTTTGCCTGGATTAAAGGCAGATAGAACTGGAAGGAACTTCTGAGTGCTTAATTTCCAAAAGGCAAAATCTATGAAGCTGATTGGCAGAATGTAGGTGAATCCTTGGCTTTGTGTGTGAATCTTCTCTGAGGTGTCATCTGTGACTGTGATTAGAGAATGTTTGATGAAATAGAGAATGAAGATATCAATCTGCCCTTAAAGTTATGTCAGCTCAGGAAGGGCCTTTTAAATGGCAGGTGAAAGTATCGTCATGCTGATGTAGGCATGCATACAAATAATCAAAATATATATGTGCTATACTTAGGTAAAGGTTATCATTTCCCCTCCTCTGTTCGCCCTACTCCTGACCCCTGAGCAGAGAGAAGATTTGAACTAGAATTAGAAGACTGGGGTAAGGAGTTTCATTTGCATTATTTAGTACCTTTGTGCTCTTGGCTAATTCACTCACCTTCTTTGAGCTTTGAGTTTGCCATCTGTACAGTGAGTAGAAATGACAATATGATAAGAAAGAAGGCCAGTCTTAGGGTCAAGTAAATCTGTGTTGAAGTTCTGCCTCTGACACATATAAGCTGACTGACTCTTATAAATGTGACTCTGAGAAAAACATTCAACATCTCAGGGCCTCCAAACAACTTCATAAGACTAAGGGTTATAAATCAGTTGTTCATTAGCCTTTACTTTAGTAAATGTATTTTAAATACTTTTTAACAAGGAATTTCCCCCCTAAATTAGCAATACAAAGACAAATCAAAGTTCTTTTCATTCTGTTCTTGGCAAAATGAAATATCCTACTTTGTGTTATTTTTGGTTGCCACCATATAAATATGGTGACACTGAAAAATTGAAAAAAAAAGCTGTTTTTTATTATTCATTCAGAAATGTCTAACAAAGCAACATACTATCATTCCTCAAACCGATCTCATCCCATGAATTACTTGCAGAGCACAAGTTTTCAACTGGACCACTGTAGACCTTGAGAAGTCACAGTGTCATTCACTTTAATATCATTATTATTGACTAATAAGGACATTAAATTGGTATACTCTACCTTGCAGAATACATTTGGAAATCATGTAGCAATGTATTATACTTGGATATCTTCCAGAAAATGGAAGCAAAAAATTGTTAAATGCCTTTAAACTTTGAAAAGCTTAGAAGTGCTAACACATAGGGTCTTTGACAAATCTGTGATCACATGAATAAGTCTACTTCATCAAATGATGAAGGTCTCAGCCTATCTATACCTTCTCATCCCTTGTTCATAGCCTCCACGGGTATCTGGGGACCTTTTTTCTAGTTAGCTTGATTTTATGTAGATATTCATGGAGCACATAAACTGTTCATCATTTATCCTTTGTTCTTGCTATGTGAAACAAGGGGGGCAGATGAAGGCCAGCTTCCTGGAGCTCGGGTTGGATACATGTTTTTCTGGAGTGGTTGCAGTGAAGGGGAGCCCAATGAAGCTGGTATAGGTTTTGCGATCAAAACTAATTTAGTTAACAGGCTTGTACGCCTACTTCAGTAGGAGTGAATGACAGGCTTGTGACAATGTGATCTCCACTTGCAGGAAAACTCCATGCCATCATCATCAGTGCCTGTGTTGCCACCATGACGAGCCCTGATAAGGTCAGAGAAAAATTTTATCAAAACCTGGAGAACCTTATCATTAATGTGCCAAAGAGGACAATAATTCTGGGTTACTTTACCGCTAGAGTAGGTGCAGATTACCAGATATTGTAGGGAATCCTTGGCAGGAATAGAGTTGGAAACAGCAACAGCAGTGCTCACAACTTTAGACTTATGCATCTCATGACTTTCTCATAACCAACACTGTCTTCCATTTACCTGAATGCAATAAAACCTCATGGATGCATCCTTGTAACAAACATTGGCATTAAATAGACTGTGATTATGAAGAGAAGAGAGAAACATAGGATGTGAGAGGGACAAAGGCAATGTGTGGCATGTTGGACTGATCATAGACTTCTCCTCTCCCAGCTAAATATTTGCATTCAACAAAAGTAATGGCCCCAAGGCAAAATGAGTACCAGATGAGTATTATATTCACTCAGGGCTGCTATTTGGATGTGATGCCTGCTAAGTCCTCTCAAAATAAGAGCTAGTTGTCTTTCAGGTCTACTGGATTTTGTGATGTCTATAAGTATGGGCACATTTCATGTACTGATGGAGAATGGAATCATCTTTGTAGAAGGTTTTGTACATTTTTTGGTGTTTTGAGCACAGGGAGGCATCCCCACCTGTTGCAGTAATCAGGGCAGGGTTGGATAAGAAGACAATTTTTGAAGCACCTCTTCTAGCCCCTTCCTCACACCAGGAGTTGAGCAGTGAGATCCTTGAAAGGCTGTTCAGACACCCAATGGGGTGCCGAATCCCACTGCGGCTTCCAGGGAGAAGGTGGCCCAATGACCTGGGCTGCTTGTGTGTAGGGTTGTGACTACAGCTCCAAGTGTATCTGTACCTGATGGTTTATCACTTGCGTGCTGCCACAGGACTTTGAGATAGGTAAAAGTGGTAAAATGGTGTGAGAGATGTCTTTTGATTATTGTGTAAATTGGATTTAAATAGTTGCATGAAGTCACAGGCCTCACTTTCTTCCAGAGTTGTCACAGCCCAGCAGCAGGACAGAGTCAGGACAAATGGTGAAAACTAGAGATGAAAAATCTTTGATGTCTAACCAGGCTCTGAGTTCTCCACAGCACCTGCTTCAGCTGCCTCCCTGGCTCTTGGAACACATTCTTCTCAAATGCCCATTCCACCAGGGGAAGTGTTTACAGGCTTGGGGTAGACACTTTTCTAACTCAGCAATGAGGTTGAGACCCGTGGTTACTGTCAATCTGGTTTAGCCATATGCTAAAACAGTTTACTGGGTTGTGGCTTCTGCGCCCGCCCGCTGCAGCTTCTTGGAGCTACAGGTGAGAGGTGGTAAAAGGTGGACCCCAAATGTGAATGAGCAGCCCTCACACCAGAGGTACAAGTCTTCCCTGAGCACACCTTACAACCTAGGAGAGATTAGGGAGTGGCAGAAAGGGAATTTTGGCCCCAGGCAGAAAAGGCAATAGTCAATGACTGTATTTCCATTCAAAAATTTTTTTTAAGTTAAAAACATTTTAACCATTTCTGTTTCTTTTTTTTTTTTTTTTGCCTTTTGGAGGGCAATTGGGGTTAAGTAACTTACCCAAGGTTACGCACACAGCTAGTTAAGTGTCTGAGGCTGGAACCAAACTCAGGTCCTCCTAAGGCCATCCTTTCTTTTTAACTGTGGAACCTCCCATTCATTTAACTTAATAAAGCTACCTTGTATGAACAGAGAAAAATTATTGTCTCATATTCATGGGGTATTCAGATCAAAGATCATAGGATCACAAAAAATAGTTTTAGAGCTAGAAGGGTCCTCCTAAATCATTCATTTAAAATATATATAATTTTAAGGATGAGGAAAATGAAATTCAGAGAGGCTTACAGGATTTTCACATGGTTACACCACTAGGAAATGTCAGAAACGGGAATTGAACCCTTTTCATCATGTCTTCAATTATAGTGATTTAACCAATATATAGGACAGCAGAATGCCATGCCCTTCCCGAAAGCATTGATAATAGTGATTTGTTAATCCTTGAGTAAGAGGTAGAAGAATGACAATATGTGAGCAGGTTCGGGCTCTTCCTGGCTGTCAAGGCAGAGGTCAGTGGAGGCCTGGACCTTCTGGGTTACAGAAGGGTGAAGCATGTATTCAGCCAAGTAACTTGTGCCCCAGTGTTTTCCCCACCTTTGAGCAGATTGTCTTCCCCAGAGGGCATATTTTTATTTCTCCTCTATGAGATGTTGTTGCTCCCAGATTGTTTTGGAGGGGGAATGAAATCAAGACAGATAAGGAGCCCCTGATATGTCCTGGTGGTTAAACCAGGAGCCAGTAGAGTCCGAGGAATATAAATTAATCTTTCTGCTTCAGTTTCTGTATCTATAAAATGGGGATAATAATGGCACCTACATGCTAGACTTGTTTTAAGGATAAAATTAAATATTTGCAAACATTAACATGATTGTGAGTTATCATTATTTTTATTAATGTTAGCATTATTTTGATATTTCTCACCTTTGTTGTAATCCCCTTCATGGTATCACATTAGATAGACCATGCTAAGCAAATACAAGGAAGGAAGATATTCCCTACCCTTACTTTATATTCCAGTTGAGAAACTCTGAAAATTTCTAATGCAGTGTCAGAGAAATGTGTTAAAATTTTAGTATCACCCCAACTACAGCAGAAGATTGTAGAGACTTATATCATTCCATTTTTGCTGCAAGTGACATTTGAAATTCATGACTTTATAAATCTTCATTTAAAGGGAAGGATGAGAAAAAAAGGGGAGCATTTTTATGAAATTGATAATGGAGTTCAGTGGTGATTAAAACTCAAGCCTTGATTGCTACCCATCCCTGCATTCAGGCCATGAATATTTTTATCAGTAGTTCTCTGGTTCAAATTGTAGCATTGTTTTGATGTCTTTTAACTTCAGAGCTGAGAAAAACATGAGGAGCCAATGGGAAAATATATGCCATTACTCTTTCCACATTAGCTGCCTTGGGGTGAATTTTGTATTAGTCTTCATCCAGAGTTGTCAAGTGAAATCTTTAAACGATGTTAATGCAAGTTTATTTACTTGAAAATCTCTCCCTCATTTTGACAAGTAGACTTGGTAAACAGCAGCACATGGTCCATATAATCATATTGCTATGTCCAGATTTGAATTTGCATGGCGACTTTATGCAATAATGACATTATTTTACAATCTGTCAAGTGTTTAGCCATAATTACAGTGCCTATATACAGAAAGTGTGCCTGTATATAAAGCATTGTTTCCTGTGTAAATTTCCCCTGAGCTCTAATTAACTGGTGGAACCACTTGCTTGTTCTCTCGTTTATTAAATATCTCAGAATGTCAGTTATCCTGAGAGTAAAGTGCATTTTATAATTAGAAAAAGTATGTCAACTCCTTGTACAATGTTTATTTTCATATTGGTTGTTTATAAGTAAATATGAAAAAAAAGTAAAGACTACAAAATGAACACAACCACACTGAGAACAGGTGGAGAATATTTATTGACCTGATAGATCTCTTGACTTTGACTCAAAACTGGTGTTCTGAGCATTTTCATTATTATTTTCAAAGGTGCCTAGGCTGTACTCTCCTTAAAGACATAACTTAGTCTTCAGGAAGAATACTGATAACAAAATACATGATTTCCTCTTAGAAAATGTACAGTTTGTCCTTTGGAAGGAAAAAAAGAAATGAGCTGGTGATTAAAGCCCAGGTTTGGAATGCAAGAAATCTGAGTTTTAATCACTTATCTTCTTCTCATTTCCTATTTGACCCACAGCATTGACTTTCTCTTGAACTGTTTTGTAAATGTTCAGCCAGGCAGTTGGGTTAGATGAGCTCTGAGGTCTCTCCCTCCTTGAAGACTGATTACTTCTATTCTATACTAAAATTGCTCACAAGCTTTGTCTAACCATAGTCATCATTTGTTAACTGTAATTTTTTTTTTCAAACGCATTTCTAGGTAGCACCATGATTATAGCCCTGGATATGGAGTGAGAAAGAGCTAAACCTGAATCTTTCCTCAGATGCTTAGTAGTTCTGTGATGGTGGGAAAGTCACTTAAACATTCTGGTCCTCAGTTTACTTATACATAAAATGAGGGGTTCCCTGCTATATCTAAATATGGGTGTTACCTGAATGATAATAATTCTCATCACTCAATCAGTAAATGTTTATAAAGTATATACTATGTACGAGGCTACACAGCTCATTAAGAGATGGGAGAACAAATGTACCACATCCCACAAACATTCCATGTAGATGATCATACACTTAGGAGCAAGAAAGGACTTCAAAGTTTATTTAATCCAACTTCGGCATTTTATTCGTGAGGAAACTGAGTCTCAGAGAAAAATTGAGAAGAGAAATGAGAAGGATGCAAGAAAATTACAAAATGTGAGTACATAACCTGACTGAGGAAAATAACACCTTAAAAAATAGACTAACTCAAATGGCAAAAGAGGCTCAAAAAGGCAATGAGGAGAAGAATGCCTTAAAAAGCCGAATTTGTCAGATGGAAAAAGAATCTCAAAAGCTCACTGAGGAGAATCATTGCTTCACAATTAGATTGCAGCAAATGGAAGCTAATGAGTTTATTAGAAATCAAGAAGCTGTTAAACAGATTCAAACAAATGAAAGAATAGAAGGCAATGTGAAATACCTCATGGGAAAAACGACTGACCTAGAAAATAGATCCAGGAGAGATAACTTAAAAATTATTAGAGTACCTCAAAGCCATGATCAAAGTAAGAACCTAGACATCATCCTTTAGGAAATTCTCAAAGAAGACTGCCCTGATGTTTTAGAACCAGAGGGCAAAATAGAGGTTGAAAGAATCCACCGCTCTGGCAAGCTGGACACACACTCCAGGACCTCCTCCCTAGATTGCAATCCAGATCCAAAAAGGTTAAAGCAAGAGCAATTACCCCTCAGACTGATGCTTGGTCACGTACTCCCACTTACTGGGTCCAAAGTCCAGACTGCATTAAGCTCTCATTTTGTCCTTTGCATCTATGTGTTGATAGTTCTGGAAATGGCTACAGCTGCTGGTGATCTGGAGTCCCTCTGGCTGGTGGCTGGTCAGGCCCGCCCTGGGGCTAAAGCTCATGGGGGCCTGGGCTTGGCTCCCAGAGTCCTGTGCTGGCTGATTCCTGCTGGCCTACCAGGCTGTCCTCAACAGGTGTGGGGGGCAGGTTTTAGCTTCTCTGTGTCATTTTGTGGGTTCTGCAGCTCCAAAGTTTGTTCAGAATCCCCTTTTTACATTGATTGGGGACGGTGGAAGCCAGAGCCACTCAGAGGGAGTGCTTCTACCGTGCCATCTAGACTCTACCCCCCAAAAAAGTTCTCTAATCATTTAGTTCTCTTTTTATTCCTATGAAAACTATTTTGTAATAATATTAATAGAGTTCCTTTGTTTGTCTTGACCAGTAGACTCCCAAGTATTTTGTACAGTCTGCAGTTATTTTAAAAGGAATGTCTCTATCTTAACCTGTTGGATTTTGTTAGGAATGTATAAAAATGATTATGATTTCTGTCACTTTTCCTTGTATCCTGCAACTTTGCTAAAGTTGTTAATTATTTCAGGTAGCTTATTAGTTGATTCTCTAGGTTCTATAGGTCATAACATCTGCAGATAGAGATAGTTTTGTTTCTTTATTGCCTATTTTTATTCCTTTAATTTCTTTTTCTTAATACTATATCTATTATTTCTAGTACAATAATGAATAACAGTTGTGATAATGGACATAATTTTTTAGCTCCTGATCGTATCAAGATGGTTTCAAGATTATCTCCTTTAGAGATAATGCTTGATCTTGGTTTTAAATAGACCCTACTTATCATTTTAAGAAATTCTTCTAGCATTTTTAAATAAGAGTGGGTGTTGAATTTTGTCAAGGGCTTTTTATGTATGTATTGAGACAGCTATATGATTTTTGATATGGCTAATTTTTTGATAGTTTTCCTGACATAGAACTAGCCCTGCATTCCTTGTATAAGCCCAACCTGGTCAGTGTATAGTATTTGTGATATCTTGCTGTAATCTGCTTGTTAGTATCTTAATTTTTAGTATGACTCTTCATTTTGGAAATTGGCCTTTATTTTTTTCTTTCCCTGTTTTTGTTATTCCCAATTTAGGTTTTAAAGTAATATTTACATCATAAAAAGAAACTTAGTAGATCTTTTCTTTTATCAAAATTTTCAAATATTTTATGTAGTATTGGGATTGATTGTTCCTTAAATGTTTACTTGTAAATCCATCTAGTCTAAATTTTTTTTTTCTTAAGGTCCATTAATTTCTTTTTCTAAGATAAAGTTATTTAAGTTTTCTATGTGCTCTTATATTAATTTGAACAGTTAATTTTTTTTAAATATTCATGAATTTTACTTAGGTTGTCAGTTTCCCTGGCATATAATTGAGAAAAGTAACTCTTAATAATTGTTTTAATTCCATCTCTATCTGCATTTATCTTTTTTATTGTTTGATTCTAGTAATTTGTATTTTTTATTTTTTTAAATCAAATTAAGCACTGGTTTATCAGTTTTCTTTTTTTTCGATAAAACTAGATCATACTTTTATTTATTAGTTCAATTGTGGTTTTACTTTTAACTTTATTAATCTCTGCTATTGATTTCCATTTCAGTATTTAATTGGATGTTTTTAATTTGTCCTTTTTTCTAGGTTTTCTTTTTGTTATTGCTTTTGCATGCCCAATTCATTGATCTGTTCCCTCTCCATTTTATTGATGAATGGAGAATTAAGAGATAAGTTTTCTCCTTAGTACTGCTTTGAATTCATCCCACAAATTTTGGCATGTTGTCCCATTGTTGTCATTCTCATTAATGAAATTATTTACTGTTTCTGTGATTTGTACTTTGCCTCACTCATTCTTTAGGATTAGATGATTTAGATCCTAATTAATTTTCAATCTATGCTTCCACATTATTAAAAGTAATTTTTATTCCATTATGGTCTGAAAAGGCTGCATTTAGTGTTTCTGCTTTTCTTTATCTCCTTGTCAGGTTTTGATGCCACTATGTACAACTGAAAAAAAAAAGACCATTCTAGTTCCATTGAATTTTCCCCAGAGGTTTAACACCTCTACCTTTTATGAAATTGTATTCATCTATTTAACTACCTTCTTATTCATTGTATGGTTAGATTTATCTAGCTCTGAGAGAAGAAATTTGACATCTCCCACTGGTATAATTTTACTCTCTATTCCCTCCTATAACTCATTTAACTTTTCCTTTAAGAACTTCTATGCCATTTTGTATACATATAGACATATGTGTATATATGTGTGTATACATATACACACACTTATGTATATGTATGTTTATTTTTTAAATTACTTCATTGTCTGTCTTGGTATGTTATTCTTAATTGTATTTCAAGATCTTTTACCTTCTGGAGTAATTCTAAGCCACTCTTTTCCTTTAAGATGAAAGCTGTTAAAACTCATGGGATTCTATCTTTGGCTCCATGATATTTAATTTAATTGGTTTTTCTGGTTTCTTGAGCTCCATCTTTTTTTCCCTTGTTGCCCCAGGTGCTCTGGAATTTGGTTATAATATTGCTTGGAAGTTTAATTTTAGGATTTCTTTCAGGTGGTAATAGGCTGTTTCATTCCATTTCTATTTTATGGTCTGGTTCTGAGATATTGGGATAGTTTTCCTTTTATAATTTCTTAAAATATGATGTCTAGGCTCTTTCTTTGATCATGGCCTTCAGGTAGTCCAATAATTCTTATTTCTTTTTGATCTGTTTTCAGGTTAGTTATTTTTTCTATAACATATTTCATATTTTCTTTCCTTATTTTTTCAGTCTTTGTGTTTTCTTGGTGCTTGATGTCTCATGGAGTAATTAACTTTCATTTGCCCAATTCTCACAATTTAGAACATTTTTCAGTGCCTATTGTGCTTCCCCGTCTCCCCCCAATTTGGCCAGTTCTGTTTTTTAAGGTCGTATTTTCTTTAGTATTTTTTTTTCTACCTCTTTTACCAAGCTGTCAATTGCCTTTTCACAGTTTTCTTCCCTCCTCATTTTCTTACCTGCCTTTTTCTGGTGCTTTTCCTCTATCACTTATTTCTTTTTTCAAATCATCTTTAGTATTTCCAGGAATTCTTGTTGGGCTTGTATTCAATTCACTTTTTTTCTTTGAAGATTTGTTTGAAATCATTGTCTTCTGTTTTTCTTTTGGATCTTCCTTTCACTATAGCAGCTTTTTATGGTCAAGTTCTTTTTGTTTTTGTTGTTGTTGCCTCATTTTCTCAGTCTATTTCTTCATTTTGAATGTTATGTTAAAGTTGGTCTCTTTTCCCAGCTGTGAGTGGGTAGTGTTTCAAATGTTCAGCTTTTTCACACTGTGGTTTTGGTGCTTCCAAGGTGGTATGATGTGCGGAGAGGTATTCTCACTGTTATCTAGTTACATTCTGGTTCTTACCCTTCATCCCCTGGAATTGTAATTAAAAGTGCTCCTCAGGGCCCTGAGTGCTTCCTTGAGACAAAAAGCAATATTGTTCCTTGGGGTCTCCGATGCCTTGTTTCTGAAAATTATACTAAGAGGCCCTATTCCCCCTTCATCAAAAATGCTCCTTTCTGCCCCTGAATGGAGGACACGTTGGAGTGAGGAGAGATTGCAGGCAGAGATACCAATTAAAAGGTTGTTGCATTAATCCAGGTGAGAAATGATGAGGGCCTGTACTGGGATGGTGGCTTTTTGAGGGTAGAGGAGAGATGTTACAAAGATAGAAATGATATTTGGCAACAGATTGGATATGTGGGGCTAGTGAGAGTGAGGTGAGGATTACACCAAGATTATTGAGTTAGGAATGGAAAAAGGCAAAAATGGAACCATATCTGCCCTCAAGGAACTTATGTTACTTTGGGAGAAATAATGTATCCAAACACAATGATAAATTCAATGAATACAAGGCACTTTGGAAAGAGGGGCTTCTAGGGGCTGGAGGAACAGGACAGTCCTCCTTCAGGAGGGGCGGCTTCAGGTTACTTTTGAAGGAAAGAATGAATCTAAGAGGTCGAAGTGAGGACTTGTATTTTGACATAGGTGAGCTAGCAATGGCCAAAGCTATTTAGTTTTCCCTGCATAGCCGTAACTTATATTTATAGTACTCTAATGTTTCATAAGTCAGTTTGCCCAATTCTCTTTTAATTTTGTTTTTTTTAAATTCCTAAGTTAGTACACAGAATTGAAATGAACCTAATCCACATTCTCTCATTTGCTCCTTAGACTAGCATTTCACCCTTGTTTAATCCTCATCTGAGGAGCTTGGATTTATCTCTGACATTTACTGGATAAATTGATTAACCTGTCAGTGCTCTAGGCAAATTTTTAGCACTATAAATTGCAGATAATGTACATTCATTCATGGCACAGTAGAGAGAGCTCTAGCCCTGTAGTCAGGAGGACTTGAGTGCAAATCTGGTCTCAGTCACTTAATAGGTATGTGAATATGGGCAAAACATTTAACCCTGTTTGCCTCAGTTTCCTCATCTTTAAAAATGATCTGGAGAAGGAAATGGCAAACCACTACAAGTTCTTTGTCAAAAATACCCCAATGCAGTCATGGAGAGTTGGACACGACTGAAATGATTCAACCATGACAACATCATTCATTGGTACAAGGAGTTTCCCCATCTGTGAATCCCCCCAATACGTGAAGGTGAAATTCTTTGCAACCTCTAAAGTTCTATATTCATATGCAGTAATGGATGTTGACCTTTATTTTTTTTTTTAGTTTAGATGGTTTATTTCATTGGAGACACTAATGAAAATGCCAGCTTATTACCCTCTTTATTCCATTCTAAAATGAGATATTCACAAAGCACTTGGCACAGTGCCTCGCTCATGCTGTTATTGAATCATTTCAGTCATATCCGACCATTCATGACCCCATTTGGGGTTTTCTTGGCAGAGATACTGGAGTGGTTTGCCATTTCCTTCTCCAGATCATTTTATAGATGAGGAAACTGAGGCAAACAGGGTTAAGTCATTTGCCCACGGTCACCTTTGAAGTCATGAAAATGAGTCTTTCTGATATTTGGCCTGGTGCTCTGTGCACTATGGTGCCACGTAGCTGCCTCCACAAGACACATAGCGGGCACTTAATAAGTATTTCTGGCCTTCCCCTCTTTTCTTTCCTTTGATGCTTTAAGCAGTTCTCTGAGGAAGCTACTGTAATAATAATTTACCCCCATTTTAAAGGGGATGGAACTAAGGCTTGGAGTGGTTAATGCTTCACCCACATAATGGAAAGCATCAGAAGGAAGCTTCAGACCTGCTTTATCCCTCACTGTTGAGTGCTGCACTCTTCGCATCTCACCATAGTGTTTCTTCAAGTCAGAAGGTGACATCTTCACTTTAAATGTTGCCTCAAGACAGGAGATGGGGGGAAGTTCTTCCTGGTTACTTATTTTTTCAGAGAATGTAAATGCAAGCACTGGGATCTAAAGCTAGGTCCTCCTCTGACTCCAAATCCAACCTTCTTCATATTTAATCATATTGCTTCCTAAATTAAACACACACACACACACACACACAGACAAAGACACACACATAGATCCAGGGGTTGCCAGCTTTTTTTCATAAATAGGTCACTTGTAAAGTCAACCAATTTGTTTATGCTTCAGGAATTTTGTATGTCTGTCTTATTCATTTCCTTTTTGAAACTCAGTTACCCAGTTAGTTGCTTGTGTGAGGATTTTAGAATCTCAATATTTTGCTTTTGTTATAAACTGCCCTATTTACTTTCATGACATCAAGGAAAGATGAATTTTTTATTTTTCCCCCAGAAGCTTATTTTTCAGTGGATTATACTTTAAATTCATGGAATTTTAGAAGCTGGAATCAGTCATTCCATCAACAAATAGCTTTTATGTTTTTTTTTATTTAATTTTAGATTCCAATACCAGAACACAAATACAGAATAGAGAAAAGAAACAAAAAAAATATATCATAAACTTAAATATTGGAGCTAAAATACGAAGTAAGCAAGGAAAAAAAAGACTACTTCATGTCCAAAGTGAACATAAGAGAGGATTCAAAATATGTAACAATAAATTTTCATTTCAAGAAAGCCTTCATGATAAATGCTACCCATTGGGTTGAAAGATATTCATCTTTCCTTCCTTGTAAGTTTTCTTTTGTTCTCTCCTGTACATTTAAAAAAAATTTTCCCCCTCTCCCATTCCCCCAGAAGGCTGCAATTAAGTGTGGATATATTTCTCTATCATTATCAATATATACATACACATATACGTATATACATAGATATATAGACATATACTTTCTCATACAAATTTACTTCTGAGCTTTGTTTTTATGTTTGTACATATTTCTTGTTTCCTATCCCATCTACCTCTTTTACTTTACTTCTGCCCTCCAAGGATCCCTCCCCTCTCCTCCCATTCCCATACATTTAAACAACCTTCTATAGCCCCTAGAACCTATTCTCTCCTCCTCCCCTGTAAATACCCCTTCCTTGTCCTTTCCCCCTCCCTATCCTACTGCTTTTTATATTTCCTCTGAATTTAGAAGACTTTATACTCTTTTAAATTTATATATATATATATATATGTGTGTGTGTGTGTGTGTGTGTGTGTTGTTCCCTCTTAAACCCATTCTGATGAAAGTAGGTTACCAGAAGTACCAGCCCTCCTCCTTCATCTAATTCCTCTGAGTCAATTTTTCCTCTTGAAACTCATTTGTAAAAAATAATTATTCTTTTTAGCTGTTCCTAAATGATTTTACTTTTTACATTCATATCACAGTCAGGTTTACCCCAATCTTTCTGATGAGCTACCCAATTATTAATAAGAATCTTAGACATACATTTTGCATTTTACATATAAAAAAGTAAATAGTCTGTCTCATTAAATCACTTGTAATCAGTCGGTATGTACTCTATGTTTCTCTTGGCTCTTGTATGCCAAATCTTCTATTAAGTTCAGATTTTTTTTTTGCTTTTTTTTTAAACGAAGTCTTGAAAGTCTTACAGTTGATCAGCAAATAGTTTTTAAGCAATATGATGTTACAGGCATTGTGCTAGGTCTGGTGATACAAAAATTAAAAAAAAATGAAATACATTATTTCAATTCAGAATGCATATTTCCATCAGACAGGAGCCAAGGACCATATCTTATATAATTATAACTTGAAATATATGTGACTTCACATGATTCATCTTTCCCTCTAATCTAACCTAGCTGCGCCTCAAGGACTTCAGAGGTAATCTAATTCAATTCATTCCTGAGCAATAATTTACTTAAAAATTTTGACAAGAGATTGCCCATTTTCAATGAGATGTCCAATGGTGGGAAACTGTTCTTGAGAAAGTCATAATTTTTAGACTTTTCCTTATATTTAGCCAAAATACCCTTCGTTTACTCAGAATCATTGTTCCTAATTCTCTCTGCTGCCAGGTAAACAGGTTTGATTCCTTTTCTTCATGTTGGAGCTTCAAATGTCTGAAGACTTTGATCCTATAACCCACTAAATCTCCTCTTTTCTACACTAAACACTTCCAGGTCACTTCAGCAAGCACAATATGGTCATCATGCTTGAGAAATATCATTGTCATTACTGGTTGACTCAGTTTTTGAAATTTAACACCTTCCCAACCCCCTCATCAGGCTCCCCTCTAGATTAGAGGGTTAGAGGGTGGAGCACTAAACTTCTCCCAAAGTCCTCCTTTATAGAGAGCTGGGACCAGGGCCTTTCCAGGTTTTCTTTTTTCCATCAACAACTCTGCTTGGTTTTGATTCCACAGAATATCATGCCCTTGTACTTGGTGCCTGCTGATGCTGTACCCTTTTCAGCTGCTTTTGTGTGTTATCTTCCCAAACAAGATTAGAAGCCCCTGGAGTGGGCAGAATACCTTTCTTTTTCTTATTTGCATTCTTAGTGCAATACAGAGTCTGACACATCATAGGTGCTTAATCTATGTTTAATAAATTGAATTGTCTTTTCATCTCGGTTATACCACAGGTAACTTATGCCCTTTATAAGTGCCCTTTAAAGAGTGAAGTGAGCAGAACTAGAAAAATGACTTATACAATGACAACATTATAAAGAAAAAAAACCCCACAAACTTTGAAAGCCCTTACAATTCTAATAAAACATAATTCCAGAGGACTGAAGGCAAATTAAATTATCGCAACTCTGTCAAAAAGATAATGGACTTAAAATGAGGAATATTTTTTTGGACCTGACAATTGTGAAATGTTATTTGCTGGACTATGCATATTTGACATGAGTATTTTCTTCTTCTTTATCTTTTTTCTTTTGTTGTACAGTTGAGGGTAGAAAGATAATAAATGCTTGAAAAAACAAAAATAAATTAGAAAGGAAAGATTAGAAAGTTTGCTTCATATAATTAAAAAGAAAAAAAATATCTTCCTAACCCCCAGAACTGAATGCAATACTTCAGATGGAGTTTTGTTAGAGTATGGCAGTAGGAAAATCACATTTGGGGGGGGGGGCATGATGAAGATAGTGCTTATTCTAATGTGTAGACTTAGAACACAACACTTGATTTCAGGAGAACCAATCTAGGTCTAAATATCATCTCAGACAACTTAGTAGCTTGGAACTTGGACAAGTTCCCTAAATTATCTAAACTTTATTTTTCTTATGCATAACATGGGCGTGTGAGTGGTAATCATTTTACCGAGCTCGCAGCATTGTTGTGACAACTAAAAGAAATAATGTACATAGCTTAAAAATACTCAGAATTCTCTATATATTCCAGGTATTGTTACCACAAGCCATTGCTTGGACTTATGCATTGCGTATTACTTATACATCTACAAAACCTTTGTTCAAATCCAAACTTTGAGTCATAAAGTTTCTATGACCTTGGACAAATCATTTACACTTTCAGTGTCCTAGGAAAATTTTAAGAACTTGAGTTGCAGAACAGTTCCATATATGAATTAGGAACCAATGATAATTATAGAAACTTTAAAAACAAAAATAGTATAAGCTATGGTCAAATTAGTTGTTTTGGGTTTTGTGTCATATTGTTGACTCATTTGACTTGCAGTCTATTAAAACCCATATTGATATTTCTGAGTTTAGAGATGTTATTGAGCTACTGTCTGTCCACATTTTCCCAATATTACATTTGTTGAGTTCAATTTTTAAATTAAATTAAATTTATTTCTAGTGAATTTCAGCTTCATGAATTTTCTTGTCTACATAGATTAAAAAATACATTACATGTTGGCTTTAGCATTTATCAGATACATAGAAAGTATAATAGCCAACATTTAATCAGCACTTACTATGTGCCAAACAATGTGTTAAGCACGTTGCAATTGTTAGCTCATTTGATACTAACAAAAACCCTGGAAGTTAGCTGCTGTTTTTATCCTCATTTTGCAAATGAAGACACCCTAAATGTTGGGACTGAATTTTTAATTCAATTCACCAAACATTTTTTAGAAATCTACTATTAATGAGACCCAAGTTTTACCTGTAATATTACCATTTGAATATTCCTTCCTCAGTGGAATCATGGATCTTTCGAACTTTCTAAAAAAATACCCAAAGGCCATATATTCCATTTATGATGAAATATTAGATATTGACCTTCTGTTAATACATTTCTGTTAAGAAATATGTTATACTTCATACATACACAACCTTCTCTTGGTCTCATTTTCCTTACCTCTGAATTAAGTGTATTGAACTGAGATAATCCAAATGGACCTTTTCACCTCTAGCTTTCACTATTTCCTATATATATATGTATGTATGTATGTATGTTTATGTGTATGTATTTATGATACTTTTATGTAAAAGCAGACTGGTTGAAGTAGGTTAGAGAAGAATTCACATGCATGAAGTCCTGTTATTTTTTTCTTAGAGCCAAGGAATATTATCAGTATAGGGGAACTCAGTGATCATATAATCTACTTAATTTTATAGAGGAAAAACTGTCATGTCTATGAAAAGAAGTTATTTCAAATAAAATTGATGTAAAAATGCTTTATGGGCTATGAAATACCTTGATGGAAAATATTATTGCTATGATTATTATTGGAGTCTATCGTAGCACATTGTATATAGTAGATTTAATCATTATTTGTTAGATGGAATTGCCCAAGTTCACACAGTTTATGCAGACCTGTGTTTCCTGGCTCTAAATCTAAGGTAATTTTCAATATCACTATAAGCACAGAATCTCCCCAAATAATTTGTGCTTTTTACTCATACTACTATATTAACTACTTAAATCACTTCCTGAAAGTAAAGGCCAACCTTTTCAACAACAATACTTTATTTCAACAACAATATTTTATAGTGATACTAAATGGCTGTTGCTCATAGCATACTAAATTCTCATAGAGTTAAAGGTCAGCATTATCTGAAATAATAGTGTAAATAGCTATACTGTGTATTACTCTCTCCTCCTGGACTGTCTTTCCCCTCTGGCTTTTCATGATTTGATTATCCTTATTTCTTTTTTTGCTGGAGCTATATCCGCACTTCCAAGACAATCTTGGATTCTTAGGCTTTTCTCTGTGCATTTCCTTATGTGGTCACCTTATCCTCTCCTATCAGTTCAGTCTTCATTCCCAAGAGGATAACCAAGATTTTTATTCAAATATAGGTCTCACTCTTAAGTTCCAGTCCTGTATCACTAACTGCACTTCAGACAGTTTGAAATGGATGCTCTGTGTGAATCTCAAACTCAACACATTGAGAGCAGAACTCCTATCCGTCCCCTCCACCCCCTGCCCAAATTCACCCCTATGGCAAACTTCCCATTTCTGAGGAATGCACCACAATCCTTCCAGTTCCCCAGATTCACAACATCATAATCATCTTCAACTCTTCACCTGCTCTTTCACACCTCTCCATGTCCAATCACTTGCCAAATCTTGAAATTCTACTTCCGCAACGTCCTTTCTCTTCTATAACCTCATATAGAAACTCTTCTGGCATATATAGCAAGATGAAAATCTTCATGGTTCCTTCTTGGCCTCTTGACAGGGCTATTGCATTACCTTTCTAAATGGTTTTCATGCCTTAAACTTCTCTGTTCTCCAGCTCTGCCTCTGGTGCTTCCTATCAGTGTGGCCTTGGGAAAGTCACAAACACAAGTCTCTATATTTCATTTTCTATAAAATATCAATCTCCCTGGCTTCACTTTCCTTACCTTGTAAGGAAATTTTCCTCCTAGTTTTTTTTGCTTTTCTTATAATTTTCGTTTGTTCTCAAGCTCTTAAAAAAATGTAATCACAATTATCTATTTTACATTTTGTCATGCTTTCTATATTTTCTTTCATACTAAATTCTTCCCTCATTCATTGATCTAACAGAGAAATTATTTCATGTTCTCCTAATTTGCTTATAGTATCAGCCTTTATGTATAAATCATATACCCATCTTGACCTTATCTTGGTGTGAGATGTTGGTCTATGCCTAGTTTTGGCCATACTGTTTTCCAGTTTTCCCGTCAGTTTTTGTAAAATGAGTTTTTATTCTAAAAGTTTGGATCTTTGCATTTATCATATGCCAGATTTCTATGATAATTTACTATAATGTAATTTGTACCTAATCTTATTCACTGACCTGCCACCGTATTTCTTAGTCATTATGAGACTGTTTTGATGATTATAGCTTTATAATACAGTTTGTGATGCAGTATGGGTAGACCACCTTCCTTCACATTTTTTTTTCCCATTGGTTCCCTTGATATCCTTGAAGTTTTCATCTTGAGGATGAATTTTATAATTTTTTCTAAATTTTTTTTGATAAGTTGATTGGCATGGCACTGGATAGATGGATTAATTTAAGTAGAATGCTCATTTGTATTATATTGGCTTGGCCTACCCATGAGCAACTCATATTTTTCCAATTGTTTAGATGACTTTGTGTGAAAAGTGTTTTGTTGTGTTCATATAGTTCCTGGGATTTTCTTGGCAGGTAAAATTCCAAGTATTTTTATGTTGTCTACAATTATCGTTTTAAGTGGAATTTCTCTTTATCTCTTGCTGCTGGACTTCGTTGGTAATATATAGAAATGCTAATGATTTATGCTAGGTTTATTTTGTATCCCGCAACTTTACTAAAGATGTTAATAATTTCAAGTAGGTTTTTAGTCGATTCTCTAAGATTCTCTAAGTATAAAATCAGATCATCTGCAAAGAGTGATAGTTTTGTTTCCTCATTGCCTATTGTAATTCCTTCAATTTCTTTTTCTTCTCTTATTCCAAGAGATAACATTTCTAGTACAATATTGTATAGAGGTGATAATGTGCAGCCTTACTTCACCCCTTATCTTATTGGAAAGGCTTCATTTTAAGGAAAGGCCCCTTTATTCCTATGCTCTCTAGTTTTGTTGTTGTTTTTTTAATAGCAATGGGTTTTATATTTTTTCAAAGGCTTTTTCTGCATCTTTTGACATAATCATGTGGTTTCTGTTGGTGTTGTTAATGATATAGTAAATTATTTGGATAGTTTTCCTAATAATAAACCAGTTCTGCATTCCTGGTATAAATCCCACCTGGTCATAGTATATGGGATCCTTGTGATACATTGCTGTAATCTTTTTACTAGCAATGGTATATAAAATGTTTGCATCCATATTCATTAGAGAAATTAGTCTAAAATTTTCTTTCTTTCGGCTCTTCCTGGTTTAGTTATCATCACTATATTTGTGTCATAAAAGGAATTTGACAGGACTCCTTATTCACCTATTTTTCCAAATATTTTATATAGTGTTGGGATTACTTGTTCTTTAAATATTTGGTAGAACTCACTTGTGAATCCATCTGGCCCTGTGGATTTTTTCCTAGAAAGTTCATTGATGGCTTATTCTTTTCTTTAAAATATTGTTGTTGAAATAAAATATTGTTGAAAAGGTTGACCTTTACTTCAGGAAGTTATTTGAGTAGTTAATATAGTAGTATGAGTGAAAAACACAAATTATCAGGAGAGATTCTGTGCTTATAGTGATATTGAAAATTACTTTAGTAAATGAGTTATTAAAGTATTTTATTTCTTCTTCTGTTAATCTGGGTATTTTACATTTTTGTAGAAATTCATCCATTTCGTTAAAATTGTCAAATTTATTGGCATGCAATTGAGCAAAATAGCTCCTAATTAATTTTAATTACCTCTTCATTGGTGGTTAATTCACCCTTTTTATTTTTGATACTAGACACTAGTAAATTGTTTTTTTCTTTCCATTTTTAATCAGATTAACCAATGATTACTTAATGTTTTTCCATAAAATGAGTTTCTAGTTTTATTTATTAGTTCAGTGGTTTTCTTATTTTCAATTTTTATTAATCTCTCTTTGATTTTCAGGATTTCCAGCTTAGCATTTACTTGGGAGGTTTTAATTTGTTCTTTTTCTTGTTTTTTTTTTTAGTTGCATGCCCAATTCATTAATCTGCTATTTCTTTATTTTATTGATGTAAGCAATTAGAGATATAAATTTTCCTCTACACTTTGGCTTCATCCCACAAATTTTGGTATGCTGATTAATTATTGTCATTTTAAAAATTAAATTATCTGTTATTTCTATTATTTGTTCTTTGACTCACTTATTTTTTAGGATTAGATTGGTTTCAAATTAATTTTTAATTCATCTTTCCATTGCTGATTTTCAATGTAATTTCTTTTGGTTTATGATCTGAAAATATTGTATTGATTATTTATGCTTTCCTGCATTTGGTTATGATACTTATTTTTCCTAATGGATGGTCAATTTTATTTTTTGGTAGATTCTATGCTATGAAAAAAAAGGTATACTTCTTTCTATTCCCATTCAGTTTCCTGCAGAAATCAATCATATCTACATTTTCCAGAATTTTATTCACCTCCTTAACTTCCTTCCTCTTTATTTTTTGATTAGATTTAACTAGTTCTGAAAGGGGAAAGTTGAGGTCCCCCACTAGTATAGTTTTATCATCTAATTCCCCCTGTAACTCATTCAACTTCTTCAAAAAATACTATGCCATTTGGTACATATATGTTTAGTATTGATATTATTTCACTGTGATACCTTTCAACAAGATATGGTTTCCTTTTCTTTTAGTTAAATCTTTATTTAAATCTTTTAGTTAAAATCTTTATTTAAATCTTTTAATTAAATTTATCTTTACTTTCTCTGAGTTGATAATTGCTACCCCTGCTTCCTTTTCTTCAACTGAAGCATAGTAGATTCTGATCCAGCCCCATAGTTTTACCCTGGGTGTTTCTCTTTTTCAAATGTATTTCTTGCAAACAACATATTGTAGGATTCTGGTATTTAATCCATTCTGTTGCCCACTTCTGCTTTATGCGTGAGTTCATTCCATTCATATTTATAGTTAAGATAACTAACTGTGTCTTTTCCTACATGCTATTTCCCTCTTGTTTATCCCTCTGTCTCTCACCCCCACCATTTCCCTCCTTAGAGGTGTTTTACATCTGAGTACAACCTCTCCCAATCCACCCTCTTTTTTATCAATCGTTTGTCTCCTCTTCTATTTTCCCTGTCCCTTTTTTACTTTCTTGTAGAGTAAGATAGATTTATGTTTTTGATGTGTGTTATTACCTCTTTGAGCCAATTCTGATGAAAACAAGGTTTAAGTGTTGCCCATTCTCATCTTCCCCTCCATTGTAAGAGCTCTTTCATGCCTCTTTAATGTGGGGCAGTTTACCTCATTCTCTTTCTCCCCTTCTTCTTCCTTCTTCTTCCATTGCAATCATCTTTCTCATCTTTCTTTTAAAATATCATCTCATCAAAGTCACCTTATATCTGTCTGTATATACTTCTAATTGCCCTTACCATAATGCATTTTTAAAAGTTACAAATATTATCTTGCCATAAAGAATTGAATTTATTTTTCTCTTTCTTGTTTCTTTTATGTTTTCCTTAAGTCTTATATTTGGAGGTCATTTTTTCTTATTTTATATATATATAATATTTATTATATATATTATATTTATATATTTTATATATTATAAACTCTGTTTTATTAATTAGGAATGTTTGAGTGTCTTCTATTTCAATAAATATCTATTCTCTGCCCCTCCCCCAAAGATTATATTTCATTTTGCTGGGTAGGTGATTCTTGGTTGTAATCCCAACTCTTTTGTTTCCTGGTATATCATAATCTAAGCACTGTGGTTCTTTAATGTGGAAGCTGCCAAATCCCATGTAATTCTTATTATAGTCCCACAATATTTGGATTATTTCTTTTTTGGCTACTTGCAGTATTTGCTTCTTGATCTGTGAGCTCTGGAATTTGGCTATGATGTTGCTAGGAATTTTCATTTGGGGATTGCTTTCAGGTAGTAATTCTTGAATTCTTTCAATTTCTAGTGTATCAGGGTAGTTTGCCTCGATAATTACTTAAAAGAAGTTGTCCAGGGTTTGATTTTTTTTTAACTCATGGCTTTGAGGTAGTCCAATAATTCTTAAATTATATTTTTCTGGATCTATTTTCTAAGTCAGTTGTTTTTCCAATGTGAAATTTCAATTTCAAAGTTTCTTTAGGTTTTTTTTCTTATTTCTAAAATTTTGTTTTATTGTACCTTAACGTCTCATGGAGTCATTAGCTTCACTTTATTGAATTCTAATTTTTAAGGAATTGTTTTCTTCCCTGAGCTTTTGTACTTCCTTTTCCATTTGGCAATTTTATTTTTTTTAAGGAGAGATTTTCTTTAGTGAATTTTTGTGTATTTTTTCCATGCTGTTGCCTCTTTTTTCATGAGTCTCTTATAACGCTCTCATTTTTTCGCCAATTTTTCTTCTACTTCTCTAATTTCCTTTTTAAAGTCCTTTTAAAACTCTTCCAGGAATTCTTTTTGGGTATGAAATCAAATTACATTTCTCTTTGTGGTGTCACATATAGCCATTTTTGACACTATTATCCTTTTGTAGGTTTTTGCCTTGATCTTCCCTGTCTCCATAATAACTTTCTCTAGTCAAATTCCTCCCCCCCCCTTTTTTTTGCTTTCTGCTATTTTGTGTGTGTGTGTGTGTGTGTGTGTGTGTGTATTGGTATTTTATGTGAGATTTGGGCTCTGGCCCTGCCTGTCTCAAGGTTTTTTTTTTTTTTTTTTTGTGGGGCTCAGGGTCTTCCTTCTGGGTTTCACTGGGATTCAGGAACTAAATGCTTTAAGCATGTTTGGCTGACCTCTTGCAGAAGATTTATGGCAGGATGTAGTCAAAAGTCTCATTGCATGAGAAGACATGGAATGTTATAGTGAAGAGAATACCCATGTACTGAGTGGAATGGATAGGTGGGTCATTCATTCATTAAAACCCCAAAGAACTACATTTCTACACAGTTATTCCCTGTATGATTTATGTTTTAGTAATTTGTGTCAATCATTAAAAGGGATGGTGAATTCTGTCATTATTAACCAAGAACCTGACAGTTTCACAAGTCTAGTGACATAAATCCTGGCCAAAATTGACAGGGAACCATTCTTTCATGCTGGTAATGTCAAATGAAGTTTTGCTCCCCATCCTCAATCTACTTGTATGAAAAGGTTTTTTTAAAATATGTTTTAATGGACACCATGTGCCATTTTCAAATAATTTCTCATTTAGCTACTTCTTTTTAGTTTTGCCTTTCTCTCCAGGATATGTTCATGTTTCATGTTAGTGCAGAGATTGCTTTGTGGTTCTTGTCACTTCTTATTTTGAAGGAGGCCAGTGGGTCTGAAGAACTAGAGTTCAATAATCATCATCATTCCACCTTCCATCAGGATTGGATTCCTGATCATTGGATATATCTTCCATCCAATGGTCATCATCTCTATTTAATCTAACATCACAGTCTTTCCTAGATTTGGAGTATGGTGAGGCAGATGGCTGGCTGGCTAGTAAACAGGCTGTTTGAACCATTTATTATCTTATAAAACCCCATGAACTCATAAAATTTTAAAAGGTGAAATTTTGAGGGCAGTATTTGAAATGATGCAGCACTATATAATTCTTCTAAATACAGTCTTTATACTCAGGCAAAGTGGCCTCCTTTTTTGTGCAGAATTAAAATAATAAGGATCCTAATCAAAAGAATATTTTTTTAGAGAGAAAAAATGTACTGGTTGTTATTTAAAAGGAGAGAATAAACAGAGTTCCAGAACCAAGTCATTCAAAACCATTATGTGTCATCATCGAGCAAGCCCATTAGATAGCCAAGAAAGACCCACACTGAGACAAAGCCTTGGAAGAGCCGATTACTGCTAATGCTTCCGTGCGTCTGAATGATTTGGATTTGCTTTTATGTCCAACGATCTCTAAACAGAGCAGCGATACCAAGGAAAAGAGGGAATCATACATTTCAAAGTATCTTTGTTGCTTAGTTGTTTTTTTGGTTGTGTCTCAATCTTCATCTCCTGTTTGGGGACTTTTCTTGACAAGGATACAATATTTGTTTGACATTTCCTTCTCTAGCTCATTTTACAGATGAGAAAACTGAGGCAAACAAGGTTGAGTCACTTGTCCAGGGTAACACAGCTAGTAAGTATCAGAGGCTAGAGTTGAACTCAGGTCTTCCTGACTCCATGACAGGCATTCTGTCAAATCTGCCATCTAGGTGTGTCCCATTGAGAACTGTCCTCACCTCAAATACCACATTCTATTTAGAGGAGAAAACACTCATGCAAATATTCAGTTTCATGGAATAAAATGACTTGTTCATATTCTAGGTCCAGCAAAGTTTCAAGAAAGATGTCCATTTGCTTATAGTTCCTTCTCATCCAAGGTTATCTTTCTTGCATTTGTTCTGTATGTTTTTGTATCACTTTATCTAAGTGAATCTTGTCCATCCTGATTCATTCTTGTCCTTGAATGCTCAGTACTTAATAGTTTCTGCCTCATAGTAGGCTCTTTATAGCTATTGATTGATTCTTCTAAAACCTGTGTGATTTGATTAAGCCACTTTCTTTTCTATTTGTCTCGTGGGTTGCCATGGTAAAAGAATTCATTATCAAATTACCAGCCTATTAGCCTCAGCTAGACTGGCACTCAGAAAGCAAAGCTGATCCTCCGTCAAAATTGCAGGGTCATATTGAAAGATATTTTCCAGAATTGTAGAAACAGCTGGAAGATGTATTTCATTGGCTTAACCTCCAAATACCAGTGTCACTTCCATGCCGTGGTGAAGCATTAGGTGAAACTTTCCAGAGGTGTTTTTGTTACAAACATAATTAACCATGACTGTTCATTTCCTAATGTTGAATAATGCTTTATATATTTTGCATGTAATGGTCATAATCAATACTTTTGGTGATAGTAATGTAGCCTCTTTACTAATATTTTATTGGATTTTTGTACCAATATTATGTAGTAATATTAGTCTATAGGTCTTTTTTTTTCTTTTGGGCAGAAGTATTATTTTTATCCCATAGAAAAACAAACATTTTGTAATTTGCTTTTTTTTTTCCTTTCTGAAAGCAGTTTATGTAAAATAAGGATAATTTTTCTTTAAATGATTTTGATATAGTGCACATATAAATGACTTATCCCAGAAAAATTTCTTTCCAAAGTTCATATTTCACTTTCTTAATTTTTATGAGAAAGACTTTTTTTTTAGAATCAACAATTTTTTAAGGGGGGTTTTCATAGCTTCTGGTCTATTTAGATTTTCATTTTGTTGGCATGCATTTAAGCATATTGTATTCCTTATTTATATGTTTATATGTAGATATATAAGTTGTTATACATGTGTGTCTGTTTTCTCTCCATTAATCAAGAACCCTTCCTTTCCTTTTTAAATTCACTAGTTTTATTTTCATTTATTTTTGTTATGAGACAGGAGAATCAGATTTTAGCTAATGATAAAATCAGTTTATGCAGTGAATAGAATACTGGGCCTGGAATCAGGAAGCCATGAGTTAAAATACAAACTCAGATACTTACTCTCTATGTAACCCTTTAAAAATCATTTAACCTGGCTACCTCACTTTCCTCAGTTATAAAATGAGGATAACAATAGAATAACAATGACTATATCCAAGAGTTGGTGTGAGGACCAGTATTTGTAAAGCTCTTAGGACAATATCTGGCATGGAAAAGGTCTTTTGATAAACAATTCCTTCCTTCCTTCCTTCCCAAAAGGACACTTTTTTATCTGCCCAGTACCATTTTTATTTTCAATTTTATTTATTTATTTGATTTTCAAAATTCATTCTTTTCTGCTTATTTTAGAATTATTTGTTGAATTTCTATTTTTCCTGTTAATTACATATTCATTCACAAGTACACTATTTTTCTTTGTATTAATAGGAATGTTCATGAAAAAAACCATATATATATATATTTATGTACACATTACATATAAGTATTTGGGTATCTATATATATGTACATTTTTTTTCTAGAATCTGGAATTACTCTGAATAATTCTTAATATGGTTATTAATTGATTTTGTGATTTGTTTGGATACCCTCTTATTATTCAGGATATTATTACTTACTCTGGAATTAAGTTTGCATCTTTTGTTCATATTCCTCTCATTGGTTACAATTTTTATTGTGTTTTAGCCTATAAAGTATATAATTAATAATGATACTTTTGTATTTATTCCTAAATCTTTTTTGCTGTAACACATCACCATTTTTTGTAAGTACACCATGTTGCTATAAAAGAAGTATATCATTTTATATTCCAATTAAATTGCTGTAACAAGTATTTTATGTCTATTCTGATATTTTGTTTTTATCTATAATTTCATCCTTTCTCCCCTTTGTAAAAGCTAAAGAAATCCTTAATTAATTTTTTATAATCAAGTTCTATTAAATTTCAGTTATCTTTTCTTTTAAGTACTTTGATCACAGGGCATTTGGTTCATGTATATTTAATACTAATATTACTTTATTACCTCTAGTGCCTTTAAGGATAATATTTTTCCTCTTTTGTCTCTCTTGAACATATATGATTTTATTTTTTCCTTACCAGAAATTTTGATGGTAGGCCTAGCTTTTTTGTATTAGTCTAAAGCATAAAACTATTTGCCCTAAAGGTTTAACTTTTCATCTTTATAAACTATGATTTTAACATAAAGAGAATTGTCAATTTTATTTTTTAAAGTCAGCTATAGCAAACCACTCTAGTATCCACTGCTAAGAAAACTGCAAATAGGGTCATAGAGAGTCAGACAACTGAAGAGACTCAACGATTACTAAAGGTGGTGCAGTAGATAGAGTACTATACCAGGATTGAGTAAGACTAGAGCTCGAATGTAGGCTTAGATACCCATTAGCTATATGACCCTGGGCAAATCACTTAACCTCTGTTCTCCTGTTTTCCTAAATTCTAAAATGAGTTTAATACTAACACCTACTACCCAATGTTGTTGTGAGAATTAAACGAAATATTTGTAAAGCACTTAACACAGGGCTTAGCACATAGTAGGTACTATAATAATGTTACTTATTATACTTTTAACCTATTCTATAATTCTTTCCTGTTTTTATTTTAAACTTTAGGCCTTTATCATTTAATTTAAATAAGGATTTTCTTCTTTGAAATCCTATAATGTTACTAAAAAACAGAAACAAACAAACAAAAAAACATTTAGCACATTTTCTGTAGCTTTTTGTTTTTTGCTTGAATCAATCAGACCCTGATCTCTACCCTCACCTTTATGCTATTCCCCTTCCCCACTTTTCCTATCTCAGTCCAAACCTCTGCCTAATTCCTTTTAAAAATGATCCTTTTACTGTTTCTAATTTTGCTCAAAACTATGTTATTCTTTCTGTTGCCATAATACAATCCTCTACCTTCCCTAACATTTGTGGTCCCAAATATCTTATCTGAAAAATGCAGGAATTTGACCTCTCACATCTTTCCAGCTCTAAATTTTCAATCCTCTGAAATTTCACAAGTTTATCCTATGAGTGGCAATCAGGAATTTGCTAAGGACTTATATGCTTTGTCATACAAGTATGAGTTAGATGGAGGATTTGATCTGATATCTTCCTGATTACATGAGCACCTTTCTCTCCACTATGTCAGCAGTTCCTAAATCATGATCTGAGCACCTCTGGGGAGCTCCAGATGTCCCTAATACCTTTTCAGAGAGTCTTAAGAGGCCAAAATGATTTTCGTAATAACAACATGCATGTATTTTCGTATAGTAAATGCAATAGATGTGGCCTACATAAACAAAGGTACTTCTTGGAGTGGGGGATCCTTAATAATTTTTTTTAAGACTGTTAAAGCATCCTATGAAAAAAAGTTTGGTCACTGCTGCATTATGTCATGAAGTCTCTCCCACATTAATTGTAGGCATCAGTAGAACTACAGGATCCAACTTCCAGTAGTGAAATTTGAGGCATGAAATTCATAGTTACTTATGCATGATACTGGCTTCTGTGATGGCATTTAGTCTTTTTCACAATTACTATAACAACTTGAATGAAAGCCAAAAAAAAGCATCTTAGAATGAATAAATGATCAATTTGGATAACACACTGAAAGTATTATATTAATATAAAAGCATTGTGAAAAGGTACATAGGTGGTCAATTGATCTTTGTTGACTTTTTTTCTTTCAATTGAATGTAGGATGGGGCCAGACTGGACTTTTTATTTTATTGATGTAGAGAACTCTTTTTACATGAACTATTTTGACTAATGCATATTATAACAGTATATTAGAGAGTGTTTGGATCACTGAGAAATTATGAATTCCCATGGTCCCACGGTGTGTTTTAGAAACAAAACTTGAATCTAGGTCTCCTTGACTTTAAGATGACCTTATAACCATTAGAAAATATTGTCTCTTATTTACTTGACATAAATCTATACTAGATTGTCATTTTTTAATTCCCCCATTCAGCAAGGGGGCTCTACAGATAAAGGGTTAGAGCTAGATTCAGGAAGACCTGAATTCATGTCCAACCAGGAAACATTAGCTTGGTGACCCATTAGCAAATCACTTAACTACTGTCAGTGTCAGTTTCATTAAATGGGGATAATAATAGTAGTGACCTCCCAGAATTGTTGAGAGGATCAACTGAGATAATGTTTGTAAAGTACTTGTAACCTATAAAGAGGTTGTTGTGTGTTTGTCCTTTGTTCTTGAAGAAGACCATGACATCAGGAAAATGGTGACATGACTTGCAATTGACTTTGATTTGAGGGAGGGCTGTGGAAAGTCATCAAACTCACTTTCATAAATGCTAGTAATGATTATAAAGAAGAAGAAGGAGGAGGAGGAATAGGAAGAGAAGGAGGAGAACAAGAAGAAGGAGGAGGAGGAGGAGAAGGAGAAGGAGAAGAAGATGAAGAAGAAGAAGAGGAGGACGAGGAAGAAGAGGAGGAGGAGAAAGAGGAGGGGGAGGAAGAAGAGGAGGAGGAGAAGAAACTGTGGATAATGACTCATGGGAAACTACGATTGGAATGAAAGCAAAACTTATATCTTCAAACAGATAGCCTTAACAACACAAGAGCAAAACATGTAACATAGTATTAATGAGTAGGAAGTACTCAATTAAAAAGCATCTTGAATGATGAAAACAGGATCCCAGTGAATATATTTAAACTCTTTCCTGATATGGATATTATCCAGTGGTCAGTATTTAGCCATAATCTGTATATGTCAATTTTTAATATACTAGAATCCTCATGTATTGGTTCCTATACTTCTTTGTACCCTAATTCAAACTTTCACTGGTACCAAGAAATGACACATAATTAGTCTTTCACTTCATTGAGTGAGGTTTGAGGTTCAAGGAAAAGAAAAGGACAGCTTCATGCTAACCCTGAGCTCTGTTTACTTAACCTTTGGCTAAATTCATTCTTTTGCTGGTCTCTTCATATGTCTGTAATAGCTGCATTCTCTGAATAATGTTCCTTATAGGAATCAATATTCCTCATGTTTCCTTGTCCCTCGAGAATAATCCCATTTTTAGGTCATACTTCATCCAAACTTTGTTCTGGAAAAATAAATGAAATTGTCACACTAGTGGCTCTCTATAAAGCTTTCCCATAAGAATGAGTTATTATGTAATTTTAAAAGCTACATTCACTCTGAATTATGGGCTGCCCTGGAAATGCTAGGAGGACAATTTGTGTTTTTCTCTGTAAAGAAAAGCAACAAATTTTATAATTAATAAAAAGAGACCTCCAAAGTTATATGAAGCATCATTAAAATATACATACATTTTTAAATTGATTGATCACATTTTTGAATTTAGACATTTTATAAAATCAAGAATGTTTTGATTCTTTTTTTCTTCTTTTCCCTCTCAGATTGCATGTGAATGTATTTCCAGCTTTAACCTCTTTCTAATATAAATCTAACTTTACTTATAAATGTTAATCCTTCTGATTTTTCTGTATCCCTTCTTTACAATATAATGGTTATATTTTAGCTCCATTACCCCTTTCTATTCCTGTGATGTTGACTGTATGATCCAAAATATTTAGTTAGTTTCAACAAATAATTATTTTTTTCCTTCCACTTTTGGAAAAATGCCCCAAAATGAGAGGATTGAATATCATCAGGTATGTTGGCAGTATATAGGTCTATAGTCTGAAACTCAATTTTAAGTATTACTTCAAGGATATAGTAATCTATTTACTAAACAACTACATAACTTCTTGTTTCTTTCCATGAATCTTTTGTTAATATGATTATATATTCATCTAAACAGATGTATGGAGGATTTATCTAACATGTCTAGGGTCTGGTGTTATTGAGTCTGCAGGAAGCTCTATGTAGTTACATTCCAGATTTCAGACATTTGATACAATGTGACACATGACTTCCAAGGATCTTTGGGGTATTAGTAGCATGGGATCACTGCATACTAGAAGAATGTTCTAATGTTAAGTAAGGTTCCCACAAAATCAGGGAAAATAAAGCAAAAGAAAGGTTCCTTTCCAGTGACTTTACTGATGGAAATTTCAGCTCTTAAGAGCAATGGGGCAAAAGTATAGGCCCCCTGATCTTGGTGCTACAAGAATGATGCAAATCCATGGAGTTGTGCCTGCTCTCACTTTCACCCGTGGATCAAGACACAGAAGGCTGCCCCCTGTCGGAGGAGATGGGGAGGATAGTGATGGCAAAAACTTCAGAAAGCCTCATTATAGCAGCTTATGTACCTCATTCTCATTTCCTGTCTTTCTTATTCCTCAGATTTGTCCCACATCTCTGCTCCATCATATTTTCATGAAAGGGACGGGGATGAAGTCTGGAGTGAGCCAAAAGACAGCATTTATTAGGAAAGAGGACAGACGTGAGGAGGAGGGAGAGATGATCTTTTGCTCCATTGAAGTGTTTCAGGGGTCAAATTTTGAGGGTAAAAAATATAATAAAAACACCAGTAATGATGTTGTATATGAGAAATATAGAATAACAGCATTATGTTATTTTTCCATGTCTGCTTCTATCAGAACTCCACTAAGCCAAACAAGAACAATGAGAAAATATTAACAGCAACGATAATTCTTGATTACATAGCACCTGAGGTTTTAAAAGGTATTTTCCTCACATCAGTGGAAAGTAGAATGTATACGTATTATTATGCCCCTTTCAAAGATAATGTAATTGAGGTTCAATGATAGGAAGTGACTTAACTCTGGTAACACAGGATATTAAGTGTCACAGTCAGGGTTTAAACCTAGATGCCTTATGTCAGTTCCCAAATTGTTTTGATTGTTCCTGACAAAATTTCTCTCTAGCAAGAGGATGGGACAGGATAGAAAATTCCCTCTGCATTACAGAAATAAGCAAAAGCATCACATTTTACTGTTTGGCCTCTGCCACAGTAATTTTTTGTTTGTTTTTGTTTCTATAGGTCATAAACTCCTTGAAATTTGGACCTAAGATTGTCTGCAGAAACTCTCCTCCTCTTTACCACTGTGTCTTTTGAATTTTAAAAAGTTCAATCAATCATTAATGTAAGCATATAATAGAAATCATTCTTTGGTTCAGCAGATCTTTGCCCTTATTTCCAACTTTTCAGCTTGTGTCCTCTTCACTAAGTATCTAGAAGAAGTAATTTATTTCTGCAGTCAGCTGTGGAAGTCTCATTGTTTATTTCCTGACATTCCAAAATCAAGTGATAACCAGAGGCCCAAGGAACTGGGCACAGGGCACCAAAATGAGAGAAGGTAAAAATTTAACACATGTCCTCCTGCAGCCCCTAATGGTAACAAACTCCACTTCATCAACTTAAATTGTCTTAATTGTTTATTGTATTATTTTTATGCAATGGATTACAAAGTTCCTTTGAGGATGTCTTTCATATGCTTTGCCTACACTCCATATTTTATTGTTGTAGCTCTGATGATTACCAACACTGTTACTTAAAAAGAAATACTCTCATTTAACATTGCAAAAGTTAATCCCACCCACAGGAAGAAGGGGAACTATGGCACGCATAATGCAAAATTAATTTATATTTGACTTTCAAATTCTTGTAATAGGTTTCTAAGTCACATTGTATGATATAAAGGGACAGTGAACTGACAATGGGGTCAAAAGAGTTGGGTTCGAATCCTAGCTTTCCCATTTTTTATCTATGTGAACTTACACCATGAACCTGACAGGGTTTCATGTGTAAAATTATTGAGTTGAGCTTGGTGCCAACTGAGGTCCCCTCTTCCTGCTCTATATCTTTGATACTATGAATTTTCCTAATTGTACAGTGTGATTAAGGTTGATATTGAAATTAGCTTAAATTAGCTGAACAGCAACACTTTCTGGATATAGTTATGCAGCTTTGAAATGACTATGATTCTCTGGACTTAGGATTAAAAGCTGGAGGGACCCTCCAAACTCAGTTACTCTTTAAGGATGATTGAGAGATGTGAAGACTTTACAAGGACACATGGCTAGGATATAGGAGAGTCAAGATTTGGACTTAATATGCAGATCTATATACATTTCAAGTAGCCCACAAAAGCACTTTTCAGAGACTATGATTCATGTTGTCCCTTACTTTGTGGAGGTACCTTTCAAAGGGAGACTTTTTATAAACTGATAAAAACCTCATGCCTAGGAAAGAGAGACCTTCCCAATGCTGCAGTCACCCAACTATGGTCCTCCAAGTTGAATAGAGGTTTGTTAGGATGGATTGGAAAGAACAGTGGATTTGTAGCCAGGAAACCTGTTTTCAATATTATTTCAATACAAATCCAAATTTTTCTGCACTTAATTAGTAGGGACCTGGCCAGAAGCAAATCATAAAAGGTTCTTGAGACTCAATTTTCTCATCTGTTAAATGTAATTAATAGCACCCCCTCTATTAATGTGCTAATCCAGAGACTCCTTGTGGTATAGAGATTATCTGTGTATTTGTGTCTCTGTGTATGTATATATGTAAATATGTATGTAGAGATATATATGTAGACAGAGAGAAATCAAAGTATATATATGAATGTGTGTATACCTGCAATACATGTATATATTCTATAATAGGTATTTTATAAATGTAAATATATATTTATGTGTATATCTGAGCATATAGGTATATAATACACATATACAATATATGAATGAATAATGAATGCACATTAAGATATAGGAATTGCATCTATATACATATGAATGCACATTTATGTACAATCACATCCATGTTGGCATGCACACAAATGTACTTTCATATGTATGAATTACATGCACAGACACAATAGGTATCATATATATACATACACATATTTGTGCTCTATGCAGCACATATATAGATGATAGTATATATGTATATGTTTATCTGTGTGTGTGACCACTGCATAAGTCATAGCAGTAGAAAGAAGGAATGACACATTTCTTCTTGAAATTGACACAGATTACAGTACCGCTCACCAAGTTATTTCAGAATTGCCTTTTTGCAGACCTTAAAGCACTCACTGTACGGGTATGAGTTATCACTGAATTAGAGCTCCTTCTCCTGAATTTGGTTCAGGTATTTTGGATAGTTTATATCAATATATATTAATATAAGAAGCAGTGGTTGACATTTATCCCCACTCCCCTCACAACCCCCGCCAAAAAAATAAAATCTCTCCTTGCCAAGTTCACAAGTCCTGAAATTCTGTCTTTAGAACTTAATTCCTTTGAGATTAGTGATGTGTTTTTTTGAGTCTCTTTTAAAAGGAAAATCCTTCTGGGAGAGCCATTAATTCCCTTAAAGCATTAATTCAAGTGTGCATTTGTTTAATAGATGTCTTTCTTTTGTAACTGAGGAGACTGAAGGCATCTTGAAAGACCAGGCTGCTGTGGAGAAACCAAAAGGTAGAATGCAACTGGAGAAAATAGAACTGAAAGGAAAGACGAAGGAAGTCAGTAATAACTTTGATTTACTGTACAGTGTTATTAAAGGGCCATCCTTTTGTACTGAGTTTTCTCCATGTGTAATGAATGAATTTCCATCAAGAAAAGACTAACAAGAAATAAATAGGAAATGAAACTGTTGAATCAATAACAAGTATAACAAGGTAACAGAAGGTTATTGACCATTAAATAGAATGATTAAGTGCCATAAACAGATTTTGTTTTCATTCTAAAGAGGCACTATTTTTCTGCCTGTTAATATAAGATTTCACCCCTGGACAGTGATATCCATAACCTTAAGAGATATTTGGCACAGTGAGTAATTTTAGTCCCAACAGTTTCATCAGACTATAGAGAACATGACCACAATAATCCTGTTGTACATTTTCAAACCTTTCAAGCCTCGGTAATTTACAATAATTATCCCAGCACTACCCTGGTGATTCTTCATTTCAAATGCATCAATAACTATGTTTTCTATACTACCATAGTTAGATAATCGTTCAGAGGTTTGTGCATAGACACACATGTTTGTGAGTAGGAGTGTTTGTGTGTGTGTGTGTGTATGTGACATTTAAATCTGGAAGAGACCTCCATGGTGATCTAATCAAACCCTCTCAATTTAAAGATGAGCAAACATGTCTGGAAAGATGATTCACTTGCCTTAGATTACTTGGAAATCAGCTTTGCTATGAGTGGCTGAAAGCAAGTATAGACAGGGCTCTTACAATTGAGAAGGCAGATAGTCTTGTAGGTCAGAGATTTAAAAGGTTCATCATTATAAATATTGAAATCATTGAATATGAAGGGGATAGAGAGAGGAGGACTATGAGTTAGGTCCTGACGTCATGGAGAGAAGGTGACCTATGTGTTGGTAGGTGACAGCAATTACAGCTTAGACAGGGTTATTTAAATGGATGAAGTGGATTTCATAGTGGATAAGGTTGTTGGGTGATAAGAATGTGTGAGAATGTCAGTGAGGAACATAGAGTATGTTGACTTTTTATCCTGGCCCTCTGTGTCAAAACTGCAAAATTTTCCCTATGAGAATGATGAAGGACACAACATATCTTGCTTCTAATGACTCACTTGAATACCTGCCACAGACAGACCTAGGAGAAAAATAGAAGGTAAGAAGAAGATTTCTAAATCAACCCTATTTACCAGTGTCTGGCAGACAGCTTCCTGTGACATTAGAAAAGAGAAACTGAGATAAATGACTCATGGCAAGAGAAACAATCCTGGATAAATGGAATGAGAAAACTAATTGGGATCATTTATCTCCCCTGCAGATTTATTAACAAACCATTGTGTATTTGTGTCAACTAGTCAACAGGTACTCACTCACAGAAAACTTTGGCAGATGCTTCTTTTATTTAAATAAATCCTAGTGTGATCACATTTCTGAATCTCTGAGTGTGATCAAATGTGAGAATAAAAAAAACTGTTTTGAAAATAGCATATTAATAAAAGTAAGCTCTTATAATGAAAGAACTACTCCCTCCCCCATGCAAGTAGTAAACAAGGGTGGAAGGAGGTGGGAGGAAAATAGGCTCATCCTTAGAGACCCACTGTTGAACATGCACTCAACTAGTGGATTCTGGAGTCAACTTTCACCATCAGTCACAACTGTTAGTCAATTAACTATTCCGGATCAGTCCCTCAGTTCCACTATTCTACCCACAGGTATGTACAAGTGAGCAATTCCCAACCCAGAGGTTTCTAATCTTCTGGGTACCTACATTGTAGAGTGCTTGAGATTAGAGGTATAATAGATCTATTAAGTGATTCTAGGGTTTATCAAGGAGTTAGGTGACACAATGAATAGAAAGGTCTGAGTTCAAATCTAGCCTCCAAAATTAACTGTGTGACCTTGGGTCTTACATTTAACTGTAAAATTAGCATAGTAATAGCTTCTATGTCATAGGGTTTTATGAGGATCTAATTAGATAATATATGTAAAGTGCTTAGCACAGTACCTGTATATAGTAATATATAAATGACTATTCTTATTTTCTTCCCTTTCAATTTTCTTATTTTCTTTTTTCAATGTGATTTTATCAGAGTAGAGAAATCCTAGTGTAAAAATATCTTCTACATTAAACCAGCAAAACATGTATATAATATATAATTTTAGAAAGTCGCTTGGGACATTGATTAATGGATCACTGATTCAGAATTAAAGGTACCTTAGATATAAGTGTGTCAGGTATGGGGACCCCAAAAATCTCCTACCCAGAAAAATTAAAAGTCAGAGGTATTTTGAGGAAGGAATAGGAAGTTTATTCAGTTCTTGCTAGAAAAGGATGTCCCTTCCATGAGTATGAACAGCAGAATGAGGCATATTACTAAAGACAGAACAAGAATGTATACCCTAACACAGTCAAGCCCCCTACCCACCCTGCCCCACTGTCCCTTCTTCCATTTACTGGGAGGCGGGCTCAGTCTTGGTGAGATATCTTACCCAATGATGGATAACAAAGAAGCCCACCACTATCTCCCATTAGCTGGGAGGCAGGACAGGGAGCTAAGATATTGTTAAAGTCCTTATTTGGTAGAAGCTAAAGCAAGGGAGGGAAAGACGTCACAAGGAGGGGTGGAGGTTGAAAAGCTCTGAAAGTGCCTAATGCTGATAAAACAAGAGTGGAGGTCCAAAGATCCTTGAAGGGGACCTAATGCTGATGTGGCAGTAGTAAAGAGAGGGGGAAAGGTGAAACCGCAATTCCAGCTTGCTCCCACAAAACTTACGGGCTAAGAAGTTTTCATCTTTCCATTCATAAGCTACTCCAGTGGGGAAACCTGGGGTCCAGAGAGATTGTGACTGTCCTGTGGTCACACAGTAAGTAAAAGAACTAGAACTTGAACCCTTGAATTTATGTCTTTATGACTTAAAGGCTGGCCTCCTGCTTAACTGAGCCACAATGTCTCTCTGCCTAGCACATGGTTGATGTTTAACACATATTTGTTAAATTTAATTAAATTGACCCTTTGGATAGAACTAGCTTCCACAGGGGATTGTACTCAGTTGCTTGAAATACCAGGAACATACACAAGGCTAATGAGAATGTTGTGCCCAGAAAATATTAAAGCAGAAAGTCTCACCCTCAGGTTGTATGCCTGCAATTTACACAATAACCATCTCTTTAAAATTTCTCCTAGCAGGGCAGCTAGGTGGTTCAATGAATAGTGGCTGGAGTCAGGAGGACCTGAGTTCAAATTCGACCTCAAACACAACACAAAAACTAGCTGTGTGACCTTGGGCAAGTCACTTAACCCCAATTGCCCTCCAAAAAGCAAACAAAACAAAAAAAAAACTTCTCCTAGCAGTAAGGTATCATAGAAAGAATGCTGGATTTTGAATCAGAGGTCCTGGGATTAAAAAGAGCTTTGACAGAATTGAAAGCAAAAGTCAGTCGTTATTTTCCTCATAATTAATGAACAGAAAAAGCAGACATGGAGAACTGCTTGGGTTAATGGAACAGGCTCTCCTTTAAGGACAGGTCAGAATACTCATGCTGCTGAACAGGAAGGCAGGGAGGCACTAGTTCCTACTATTTGCACTAAGGAAGAAAGGATTATTCTCAGCTCCTGGCTACAGGATGTGGTGAGAGAGACCAATTGATTATACTTCTGAGGTGTGGGGGGGTGGAGGGGCATGGTGAGATTTAGGTGTACCCAGAAGAACAAGAATGGCTGGTGGATGAAAACTGATTGTGACTGAACAAGACCGGTGTTTGAGTGAAAAAAGGAAGATGTTAGAGGTAGGGGATTGCTTGATGAGGAAAGCTTGGGGGAGAAGAAGAAGAGCTTGGTGGGATGAATGGTGCCATGATCTCCAGTCTTCTCCCTTCTTTAGTCAGTGCAACACTCAAGAGTCTCCTAATGTTGATGTGGGATAGACTGATATGCTGTCATTGAATCCACGCAAACACAGTTCATGCCAGGGCACAGAGAAGATATCCTGATAATATAATAATAGCTGGCATTGACAGAGCCCTTGGAGATTTGCAAAGCACTAGTTATATGTTTTCTCATTTGAACCACACACAACTCTGTGAAGTGGGTGCTTATTTGTAATACCAGTTTTACAGAAGAAGAAATTGAAATTAAGAGAAGTTAAGTGACTTGTTCAGGATCATACAGATAATAAATATAGAGGGACAGGATCTGAACTTGGGACTGTCCACCGGTGTTACTTGTCCTCGATCCAGTCTGATACAATTTTAATGGGTGAACTTCCTTTTCGTTCTCATTTCTAGTGAGGGTATGGGTGGCAGTGAGACAGGGCAAGGCCAGTATCCCAAAGTTGTTCTAAAAAGTGCAGAAGCGAGGGTGAGGCCAAAGATATTCTCCAATCTTATGTAAGATCCTCTGATCAGACAGAATTCTTGTGGATTTTCATTACCAACGTCCAAAATCATAGATCAGCATTTATATATTTTCCTAGCGTTTCACAGTTGCAAAATGAATTATTGTACGTGATCTGCACAGCTATTCTTTGAGTTAGGTAGCATAAGTACTAATAGCATAAAAACTACTATAAGTAGTAATAGAACTAATACTACTGCTGCTTCTTCTGATCCTGCCACTGCTACTTCCACTCCCTCTACTACTATTGCTGCTGCTGTCCTTGCTGCTGCCACCATAACTGCTGCTGCCAATGCTCCTGCCATTATTACTACTGTTACTGTTACTATTGCTACTGCTGTTACTCTTCTATTACTACTACTAATGCTGCTGCCACTGCTACTTTCACTGCTTCTACTCCTAGATTTTACAGTGGACTCAACTGCACTAACAGAAGTAGAACTGCTTGCCTGAGGCCCCACCAACAGGAAGTAGAGCCCCTGGAATTCAGACCCTGGTCTTCTGATTCTAAACCCAGAGGTCTATCCACTATTAAAGGGATTATTCTATAAAATAATATATATATAGTTTTTGTTTTAAGTGTCTGAGGCCGAATTTGAACTCAGGTCCTCCTGACTCCAGGGCTGGTGTGGTGCTCTATTCATTGTGCCACCTAGCCGCCCCTAAACTAATAAATTTTAAAAAATAAATTATTCTCAGGGAAAGATAACAATTGGAATTCTATTTCTCTCCTCCTCATAACTTATGCAATTAAACTACAAAGAAGCTCAATTGATTAGCCTTTGTAAGTTTGTTATGTGCTCATGTTTATGAAGCTATGTATGTAGTCTGCTAAAATCACTTTACCCTTAGAGCTCTTTCCTCCCATCTGGAAGAATCTTTTTTTATGTTTGTTTTCTTTTTACTTCATTTATTGAAAAACTCAGAGAAAAAATGGATTTCGATTCTTACCATTTCATACATTTCCCTCAATCATTGATCTTACATGGAGCCATTTAAATGTCAAAGGAAATTTAATTGCCTTTGATTAGGAAATGGTTCCTTCCCAAACCGTTCAACACTGACCTTTAGAGATGAAGGATTTTCTTTCGGGTTTTTGTTTTCCTTTCTGGACTCTGATTCCCCCTGGTTTTGGTTTGGATGGAAATTAAGTTGCTGCATCTTCCCTGGCAGCCCTGGAGGGGTTTGTATACCTCTGTCTAGCTCTGTCCTTAAGCACTGACAATGACTTAGCTCTGCTTTGGACTCTGGTTGAAACAAGCTGCAGTTCTCTTCTTTCTTCAGAAGCTTTTAAGGAGAGTGCTTTTTTCACCTCCTTTAAGAAAATGACAATAATTGAGCTGAAGTATTCATAATTGCAGTATTTCAGAAGTCCAATAAAATATTAATATGGGATTAAAGAAAAGCTGCCTGGATGCAATAGGGATTTGGCACTGCTAGCCAAAAACCCAGACCTGCTTTCTCAGTCACTTTCTTTTAATTAGGGAGAATCTTGCACTCCACTTGCTTTTGGTGGGAGAGAGGCTTGATAACCACCACTTAGAGCCATAACTTGGGAAAGGTGAGAGGGCTTTTGCCCCTAGGCATCAACATTTAAATCAAGGAGATTTAAAAGAATTATTTAAAAAGATTTCACAGATCTTTAGTTTGTTACATTCCTATTTTGAGGGTTCTTGAACGTCTTCACCAGGTAAAAACAACTGTTATAGAAGCTAATTAAAAATAATAATTAGCTGAAATAGGAAGCTACCATATGGCACTCATCCTTCTCTTCAGTTCCCATACTCTGGTGGCTTATCTCAGAGAGATCCTCCCAGGCCCAGCCTTTGGGTGCAGTCCTCTCTGGTAGTGGTCTTACCCCTATCCATCATGGGAGAGTGTCATGATGTCTCCTTCCATGGGACCGTATACCCAATGTCCCAGAGTCCTCCCTCTAGTTCAAGTCAATTTATGTTAATTACTTAATTTATTAGTTTTACATCATGAATTATAAAGTTAATGTGAGGGTGCCTTTTATGTCATATACTTGAGATACCAAAATTTCCAGTTATGACTCTTCCAATACCATTTCCTTTCTGTCTCCTCAGGAAATGAAAATCTTCTAAGTCTTAAGAGGATCACTTTTCCACTTTCTTTCCTACATGGAGACAATGCCAATGATAATTTCTATGAATATTTCTTCCTGATCTATATATCTAGTCCTCAACTTTCTTTCAAACTTAAATGCCAAACCAGGTACTAACTATTTGGCATTCCACATAAGATTCAGTCTGTATCCATTAGCTCTCTCCCCAAAGTGACCCTATTTCTAGCTTGCCTTATTTCTGGCAAGAAAATTCCTATTCTTCCAGAAAACCAGATTCAACACCCAGATAATCTTTAATTCTTTATTCTCCCTTGGCCCACATATCCAATAAATTGCTGAATCATGTTAATTCTATCTAATTTAATATTTTTCTCCTTCAAGATCTATGAATTCATCAAGTTCTTAATGCCTCTTACCAACCCAGTTGTAGTAACATCCTTATTAATTCCTTTACCTCAATTAAGTGTGTCCACTTTTCAAATCATCCTCCACCAACTGTCAAATCAGCTCCCCCTGTCTCTAGAGCTAAATATAAACTCCTCAGATTGACATTTAAAGACCTTCACAACATCTAGATCCAGGCTAGCTTTTCAGGTGTCCCATATATTACTCCCCTCCACATCTACTATATTCACTGACTTACTTGCTATCCTTTTCATAAGAGATTCCAGCTCTGAGACCTGAGACTGTCCCTTAGAGAACGTCCAAGTCCATCTCTAGTGTGGACTGCTACATGTGACCTTTCCAAATACCCAGAGCTGTCTCCTGCCCCAATTATCTTTTCTATTAAAAACAACAACAAACTTTTAAGACCATAGGCTTAGAGTTACAAGGGACCTTAGACATCATTAACTTTTTATTTTACACATGAGGAAACTGAGGCTCATAGAGAGGAGAGGGGTGGTCTAAGATCCCATAAGCAGTAAGAAGCACAGAGGAGACTCAAACCCAGGTTCTCTGTCTCGAAATCTTGAACACTTTCAACTGGGTCATGCTGCCACCCTTGACCGATTATTTCTCACTAACAGAACATAAGCTCATTCAGGCCAAGGACTATTTCATTTGGCAACTTTTTTATCCCAGTTTCTAGCACAGAGGAGGTGTTTAGTGAATATTTGTTAATTTAAACATTTTTGAGCTTTTAAACTTTCATTACACTAATTAATGGAAGGTAAAAATAAGATAAAATAGCAAATAAATGCACAGATTGCAAGCTTCAACCTCTACTACTAATCCTACTTTCATCTTACCTTTCTAGTGGTAGTGCATTTGAGCCAAACACTCTCCTCAGCCCTACCCCAATAGTATCAGACCTCAATTCCCCTGATCTTGGGAGGTAAAAGAAGCTCTATGGTATCCTGAATTTCTTTGCAAATGGAAATAATTTTCAACTTGATAAAACTAAGGGATTTTTCATTACCTTGTGTATCTATGGAAACAATTAAAACTATCACAGAAGGCCATGCCTATATAAGTTTTATTTTCTGCTTCATTGCAAAATAATGTAGACTATATACAACACTAGAATGGGAAATAGGCTTCTGATCTCCTTTTTGCATAAAATAAATGTTATGATCCTTCCAAATAAAGGCTCCAGACTCATTGCCTGACAGCTCAGGCTTTCAATCAGTGTTGGTCAAGTTGCCAGAGCTTAAAATCCAGCATAAAAATGAAATATCTATCATAATGTAATTGTAACTATTCATCACACTTGATGGGAGAAAACGCTCAGACCTGGCTTGTTTTATTGGTGCCAAGGAGAAAAACTGTCCCTCTTCCTTAAGTTCCACTCTTTAAATTCTCATAATTATATAAAAATGCAGTTAACACCAGTTTCTGCCTGGGTAGGTAATGGGCCGAAGAAATTACTATTCAGGGCAATAAGCACAACTGGGTTTTCAAATAAAAGATATAATGTAATTAAGTAACAAGAAAAACAACAGCAAATCTCTGTTGTACTGAGAACATAAAAGCAAGGAGAGCAAAGACTCACTGCTAGGGCTTTGAAACTGCCCTTTTGATACTGCTTGAGCAGAATTTTATGCTGAACAAAGGAGAAAAAAAAAGTTATGGTGTTTGGTATCAGCTCAGCAGAAGGCCTGTAAGGCCCAGGTGTTCTTACTTATTTTTCCACATGGGGATGAAGGAGATTTCTGCCCCTGCTGTGTTGTATGGGTGTCAGGAATCTTGTGTACCTAGGCATAGTGCTGAGCTAGTAAAAGTCTGGGGCCCATGGGACACCAATGGTTGGTGATGATTCCATGTCCCAAAGTGAGTAAAAGAGGGAACAGAAGACAGCTACCTATGTGCCCTTCTCTCAGAATTTTGACACCAGGTCAAAATTAGACTTTCAATGATATTTATAGTTAGAATTCACGTGACCTTAATATACTGAGAACAAATCATTCATTCACAGAGTATTCATTCCCCTCCACCCCCCTTTTTGGCCCAGACTTGTGGTTCCATCTGTAATGGGAATGCAAATTTGGAAGATCTTCCCTGCCCCTAGGCTGGAGTGTACCTGGAGCCGGGGTGGGAGGCTTGTTTTTCAGTAGAGACTTTTTGATTGGCCAGTGGGTCCAAGAGGTTGTTACATTCTCTGAGCCAGGAGAAGGCTATATAAGCCCTGATGTGAGGCTGTGTTTTGGGGGGCTCACTTTGAGAAGTGTTCTGTGATTTGATCTGTATTCTGGGAAGCCGTTGTCCGGGCCCCCCCCCACCCCCGGCTTTGAAAAACCTAGATGTGGAAACCCAGATGTTGACTGGGTATGGATGTAATGGTTGGACAGTTTGGAAATCTGTCTACTTGATCTGTTTCTGTCTTGATAATTCTGCCTGTATACTTTGAAGTTCGGGGTGCTGACCTTTTCCCCTGAACAAGGTAAATGATATATGTCTGATTGATTAAAGTAAGCTTGTTAACCCATTTTGAGTTGCTTTCCTTTATCAAAGCAGATCCAAGAACCTGTGCTAGCAGCCACCCTGGGAACGCTGGGGTGCTTGCAGCTACACCATCATTGCAAATAATTCCCAGTGTGAAAATTACTTTCAATAGTGCAAATCTGCTCCTAATAATAATCTTATCACTTTGACTGAAGGTCTGATTAGTTAAGTGACTTGCCTACTATGGGAGTGCCTGGAGGGCATCAGGAAGAGACCACAGCAAGCAGATCTGCCTTCCCTGTTCCCCTCCTCAGGCAGTCTACAATTCAGCTAGAACTAGAACTATGTAGACTGTCCTATGTTACCCCTATCATTATATCTTAGGAAACCCTGATCTCATTTCCAACCTTCTTGCCAACTGACCTTTCCCAATTTCCCCTCCTGGAGAAATTTTAACCCTCTTGTCCTACCATTGCCATAGGGGACCTCTGAACCTTAAATTCTTCCTTCTTTGCTAATGGTGGTGGGACAGGTCCCTTCACTTCTCTCTTCCATGTCAGGCAGCTACTCTAGTTCAACCTATGGAATTCCCAGCCTGGCCATCTATCACCAGTGTGTTATCTCTTCCCCAGAGTGTGAGGTCTGTGAGAACAGGGTCATCTTTTCTATTTGTATTCTCAGTGCTTAGCAAAGGGTAAGTGCTTAATAAATACTTTTTTATTCATTCCTTTGTACCCAGCAATTCCAATCCTAGGCATTTGCATGGTGCTGCCTGTGCAGAAGGACACTATTAATTGGGAGAGAGGATGTTGGATTCCTGGGGGGGGGGGTGCAGAGCTGGTACAAAGGCTTTTTGGAGGAAACATATTCTTGAACTTATTTTGTTATTGGAATCATTCTTTTGGACCAACTCCAGGGGGGAAGAAGAAAGACTTTGGAAGCTGAAAATTTACAGGGAAAGCCGACTCCTCACAAGTTCCCTGATTCAAGAAGGTTTCCAGAGAGATTTCCTGGATTTTTTTTTTTTTTTTTGGTTTTTGGAGGGCAGTTGGGGTAAAGTGACTTGCCCAGAGAGGCAGGCCAGAAGCCGACTGTGCAGGCATGCTGAGAGAGGCAGGCCAAGACAGAGAAGTGCTCAGAGGCCTGATCGACGAGGGGGGCAAGTTGTCCCACCTACCACAAGGGCTACTACCAGGCCTATCAGCAAAGGACTGGAACTGGAAAGAGCAAGGTAAGAATAAAATGCAGGACCTTTGTCAGGGACAGCAAATACTCCTGGGACTACCACTCTATAGCCCAGAAATTTAAAAAGCCCTTTTCAGGACCTCCAAGGACCAGGATGGCAGAATGAACCCTGCCTGCTCCAACCCCCCCTCCCCCCTCCCAGAACATAGTCACTATTGCACCAGGGCAAAACCTTCAACAGTAAAGGCTTGGGTTCCCTAGAGGAAGAGCATGGTTAGGGCCCTGCCTCAAAATGGGTAGAAAGCAGACTGCAAAGACAAAGACTGGAGTCCTACTATCCTCAGAGGGAGGAACCAAACTCAGAGGGAGACAATGTTGACTCCACACCCACAGTTGAAACATCTGCAGGGAACAGTCCCAAGCACAGAAAGCTCTCCTAAATGAGGTCAAAGGGAACTTTGAAAACCAAATGAGAGAGACAGAAGACAAAATAAATTATTCTTTTAAAATCAAAATTGCAGAATTAGAAAAACATTACAATGAAGAAAACAGTTCCTTAAAAAGAAAAGTGGGTGATATGGAAAAGGAGCTCCAAAAACCAACCGAGGAAAATAATTTGCTAAAAACTAGAAGCAACCAAATTTAAGCAAATAACTCTATGAGGAACCAAGATTAGTCAAATAAAACAACAAGAATGAAAAATTAGAAAAAGAGGTAAAATATCTCAATGGAAAAATAACTGACCTGGAAAACAGATCCAGGAGAGATAATCTGAGAATCTTAGGCCTACCAGAAAATCAGTATGAAAAAATGAGCCTGAACAAAATGCAGAAAAGGTTTTGACAAAATACAACATCCATTTCTATTAAAACACTAGAAAGTATGGGAATAAATGGAGCCTTCCTTAAAATAATAGGTAGCATCTACTTAAAGCCATCAGCAAGTATTATATATAATGGGGAGAATCTAGAAGCATTTCCAATAAGATCAGGGGTGAAACAAGGATGTCTACCATCACCCCTCTTATTCAATCTGGTACTAGTAATGTTAGCAGTAGCAATTAGAGAAGAAAAAGAAATCAAAGGAATCAAATTAGGCAAAGAAGAGACCAAGTTATCACTTTTTGCAGATGGTATGATGAGATACTTAGAGAATCCTAGAGAATCAAATAAAAAACTACTTGAGATAATAAATAAATTTGGCAAAGTTGCAGGATATAAAATTAACCCACATAAATCCTTGGCATTCTTATATATTTCTAACAAAATTCAACAGCAAGAGATGGAAAGAGAAATCCTATTTAAAGTTACTGTAGACATTATAAAATACTTAGACATCTACCTGCCAAAACAAACCCAAGACCTATGTGAACACAACTACAAAACAATTTTTACACAAATAAAGTTAGATCTAGCTAATTGGAAAGACATCAATTGCTCTTGGCTGGGTTGAGCTAATATAATAAAAATGACAATTTTACCCAAATTAAATTTATATATTTAGTGCCATATCAATCACTTTACCAAAAAACTACCTTATAGAGCTAGAAAAATAGTAACAAAATTCATTTGGAATAACAAAAGGTCCAGAATATCAAGGGAATTAATGAAAAGAAATTCTGGGGATGGTGGATTAGCTATACCAGATTTCAATCTGTAGTATAAAGCAGCAGTCATCAAAACTACTTGGTAGTGGCTGAGGAATAGAGTAGTGGATAAATGGAATAGATTGGGTACAAAAGAATCAGCAGTCAATAATTAAAGTAATCTACTGTTTGATAAACCCAAAGACCCCAGTTTTTGGGATAAGGACTCACTATTTGATAAAATCTTCTGGGAAAATTGGAATACAGTATGGCAGTAACTGGGCAGAGACCATTATCTAACACCATTTACCAAAATCAAGTCTAAATGGGTGCATGATCTAGGTATAAATGCTGATACTTTAAGCAATCTGGGAAAGCAAGGAGTAGTTTACCTGTCAGATTTGTGGAGAGGGGGAGACTTTATGACCAAACAAGAAATAGAGAGTATTATAAAATGCAAAATGGATAATTTTGATTACATGAAATTGAAAACCTTCTGTACAAACCAAGCCAATGTAACCAGGATTAGGAGGGAAGTGGAAAATTGGGAAAGAATTTTTACAACTTATGTCACTGAAAATGGACTCATTTCTAAAATATACAGAGAATTGAGTCAAATCTGTAAGATTACAAGTCTTTCCCCAATTGAAAAATGGTCAAAAGATATGAACAGGCAATTTTCAGAGGAAGAAATTAAAGACATTTATAAGCATATGAAAAAATGCTCTAAATCACTATTGATTAGAGAAATGCAAATCAAAACAACTCTGAGGTACCACATCTCACAAGAAAATGACAAATGCTGGAGAGCATGTGGGTAAATTGGAACACTAATGCATTGCTGGTGGATTTGTGAACTGATCCAACCTTTCTGGAGAGCAATCAGGACTTATCCCCAAAGGGCTATACATAATTTCATACCCTTTGACCCAGCAATACCACTTCTAGAGTTGTATTCCAAAGAGATCATAGAAGTGGGAAAAAGATCCCAGTGAATAAAAATATTTATAGCAGCTCTTTTTGTGGTGGCAAAGAATTGGAAACTAAGGGGATGTCCATCATTTGGGGAATGGCTGAACAAGTAGTGGTATATGCATGTTATGGAATACTATTGTGCTATAAGAAACAAGCAGCAGATGTACTTCATATTTACCAGGAGAGGCTTATACGAACTGATGCTGAGTGAGATGAGAAGAACCAGGAGGAATTTGTACACAACTACAAACACAACATATGTGTGATGACCAACTTTGATAAACTGGACTGTTCTCAGCAATCCCGTGTCATAAGTTAACCCCAAAAGACTCATGATGAAGAGAGATGTTTACATCCAGAGAAAAAAACTGAGTTTGAACCCAGATTGAAGCAAACTACCTGCACTTTTTCTTTTTCTGTTTTGGTTTTGTTTCCTCTTTCACGCTGTTCATTCCATTTGATACAATCCTTTATAACCTGAGTAATGCCTAATGTTAAAGTATCTGCAGATATTGTACTTGATTGTAAGATGCCATGGAGGGGGGCGAAGCGGGGAGGGAGAGAAAATATGAAACTCAAGGAATTTTGGTAATGAATCTTGTAAACTAAAAGTAAACAAATTAATAAAGACAAAATAAGGGGGGAGGGACTTGACCAAGGTCACATGGCTAGTTTCTGTGTTAAGTGTCTGACGCTGGATTTGAACTCAGGTCCTCCTGACTCCAGGGCCGGTGCTCTATTCACTGTGCCACCTAGTCACCCCTAAGATTTCCTGGAATTTGCCCTTCATGGAGATCAATGCCTCTCACAGTATTAAAGGAGATATCAGCTTGCTCCCAGAGGTCTTCTGTAAAGAGCTCTTTCATTCTTGTGTCCTTTTTGTCATATTCCAGTCAGTAGAACTGCAATTACTCTTTGCTGTGTTACTTAGACAAGTGGGTTTACTCACTATTTGTTATTTGTGATGGTCTTTTTTGTAACCAGCTTTTGGTGGGGAGAAGCCATGCTGAGAGGCGCAAACTTGTAATATGCTTTCTTCTTAAAGACTATCAATCAAGGAAGCAGTTTTTGGTTTGTATCTATTGTCTAGACTGGCAACATATAGGGGGAGAGAGAGCCCTATGTCTAGGTCAGACCTCCACTTCCTGGAGAAAATAGTAGCTAGACTTGTGGTTCTGCTCCAATCAGGGAAGGAATCATAGTCTTCCTTGGAGAAGAATGGGCGAGATGCCAGAGATTTATCTACCAATGCCGCTCACACATATCTTTTGCTTGGATACACACAAATGTATACATGCATGTATGGTCACATGGCAGCAGCAGGAACTAAATCTAGGTCTTGCTGCCTTAAAAGTTATTCTTTTGTCCACTATGATATGCCATAGCATCCAGGGATCCATCTGGATAGACTATTCAAATACATGCATACACACACACACTTATATGTATGTATATAAACACACATATATGCCTGTGTTTATATATGTCCAAATATAGGATCAACTATATATGTGTGCGTATACATACACACATATACACACACATATTTACATATATAGTGTATAGATTAAGTACATATATAAATGATTTATATATGATTTGTACATAAAATTATATATAAATGAATTATATATAAAATTATATAGAATGGATTTATATGTCTATATAAACATATACTATAAATGCATAGGCTGTCTATAAGTTTGTATATAAATCATTTATATATAACTTTGTATATGTGTATGTTATATGTGTGTATATATATATATAAGTATGATCACAAATTACAAATACATCATTTGTATGGAAACTGTATAATTTATTTATATGTGTAAATTATATATGTGACATATGTGTGGATAGATGGAGAGGGAGGGAGAAAATGAAGGAGAGGGAGGAAGAGAGATAGAAGGAAAGACAGGGGAAGAGAGAGGTAGAGACAGAGAGAGAGACAGAGGGACAGAGAGAGAGAAAGAAAAAGGGGGAGAAAGGGAGAGGGAGTCAGTCCATGATGTTTTCTTTAGTAAGGATCATGCCAATTAGAACCTATTCCCTTCCCTTACAAGATAAAGAGAAAAAGAGAGTCAGGGGGTGGAGGAAGCCTGAGTATTCTTTCAGAAGCAACTAGAGGAAAAAGCTTATAGCTAAAAATACAATGAAGCTAAAAAACAGCCTACAAGGAATGGGGTTGTTGTTTTGGAAATTTGTAATCCAAGTGCTCTGTTCAAGTTGGTTATATAGTCTATTGAGAGGAAATGATCAGTAACATGGTTAAAACCACCACTGTTATGGAGACAGAGGCAAACAGCTAGATTCAGGTAGAGATTTTAGAACTTAGTTTGTCAGCACCATGTAAGCAATGATCTTGAGTGGTAGAAGACATTGTTCTTGCTAGCTCAGTGAAGAAGCAGCAACTGAGGCTGAGATTGAGGTTGAGGGTCTAAGTGAAGATCTTCTTGAAACCATTAATTAGGCATTTAGTTATTGTTCACTGACTCTAGAATCCAAGGATTAAATCCAGTCTGATGCTCATTACCTCTTTTATGTTAGACAAGTGTAGCAGCAAGCACCCCAAGCGTCCTCAGGGTTTGCTGCCAATACAGGTTCTTGGATCTGCTTTGATAAAGGAAAGCAACTCAAAATGGGTTAACAAGCTTACTTTAATCAGTCAGACATATATCATTTACCTTGTTCAGGGGAAAAGGTCAGCACCCTGAACCTCAAAGTATACAGACAGAATTATCAAGTCAGAAACAGATCAAGTAGACAGCTTTCCAAACTGTCCAGCCATTACATCCATACCCAATCAACATCTGGGTTTCAACATCTGGGTTTTTCAAAGCCGGGGGGCTCTGGACAACGACTTCCCAGAATCCATATCAAATCACAGAACACTTCTCAAAGTGAGCCCCCAAAACAAAGCCTCACATCAGGGCTTATATAGCCTTCTCCTGGCTCAGAGAATGTAACAACCTTTTGGACCCACTGGCCAATCAAAAAGTATCTACTGAAAAACAAGCCTCCCACCCCAGGCTCCAGGTGCACTTTAGCCTAGGGGCAGGGAAGATCTTTAAAATTTACATTCTCATTACAACAAGTCACAGAACCTTATTGGACTCCAATCCTCACCTGTAGGATTGATCTAGGTGGATACTGATGTCCTTTTCAATTCTAGGCCTATAATAAAATCAACCTATAAACTCTATGAGCTTTTGTATTCCTTTTCTACATTATTCCCCTATCTCACTCCTAGAAATTCCTTTCTCCCAGACCCATTGTATACCTTTGCAAATTAAGTCTTGAAGTTTTATAATATATATTTGCTGTTCCTTCCCTATGGAACCTAACTTCCTTTAATCTCTTAGCAGATACTAATTCTTAAAAACCTTCATTTTTGCCAACTCTTTCTCTTCGTTTCAGCAAGCTATTCTGCCCTTATTCCAGACAACCAGTAATCAATCTTTGGGATGTTGCCATGTTTCCAGCCAAGCAGGGTTTAGCAAAGAACATGAAAGAACAATCCTCACAACTTCTCTAAGATTGCTAGACTTTATATCCTTGGCACTGAGTTGATTCTGTGTGATATGTTAGGAATATTGGACCTAGAGCCTGAGAAACCTGGGTTCAAATCCTGACCCCGTCACTTATGATCAGTGTAAATGAATATAGATGTGTCAATTAATATCAATAAGCTTTAGTTGTCTCATCTAGAGAAATGAGACAATACCTGTAGAACTTACTTGACAAAATTGTTATTCATATGTGATATTATATGCGAAATGCTTTATATCATTTATTTTTTAAAAACTTTAGTTACCTAGCCTTCCCACCACTTTAACCTCAAAGAAAAGAAACATGTAATTACTCTGTGCCAGGAATTGTGCTAAGTGCTTTGTAAATATGATCTCATTAGAACCTCAGAAAAACCTTAAGAAAGAGGTAATATTATCCCCATATTAAGGCTGAAATAACTGAGGCAGACCGGGATTAATGGATTTGCCTAGCTCTCCAAATGTTGATATCCATTTTAAAAATATTCCAGATGTACTGGCCTGTGTCATTTTAACTTTTGTCTTGTAATATCAGAACTGGAAGTGACCTTAGCCCATCTTTGTCCTACAGTCCCCTTTAAAACAAAGCTGCCAATTGGCTATCCAACTTGGAATGAAATGCCTGGAGTAAAGGAGTACAGATTATGTACTGAGTCAATTTTTGCACTGCTTCTTAGGAAGGTTCCCCTCATATGGAGCCTCAATTTGCCCTTTTGGGGTAGTTACAATTCATTAGCTTTTCTTTCTTAGAAATAGTTTTCTTCTTTCAACTTAGCTGTCCTGTCTTAATTCCAAATAAACAAGAATTAATGACTGTAGGACTGCCATATTTATTAATAAGCAAAGGTTAGAAAAAGCATCAGGCCTCATATCTTACTTTTTTTTTTAAAGCAATCTGTGGGGTGAGCCTCAATAGCCTATGGCTATTCAAGTAGTGGTGTTTTGTACGTTCCTAGCTCTAGACCGTGTGTGCTAAGTATTTCATTAATCCATGAGCATTTATTCAGAACCTACTATCTGTGAGACACTGAACAAGGTTCTTGTAGTACTAAAAAAAAGAAAGAAAGAAAAAGGGAAAAACCTAACAAACAACCAGCTAAAAACAATCTGCTTTAAAGTATCTTACAATCAATCTACTGGAGGGATATAACATGTTGACAGAAAAACACTATAGCATAAATTCCAAATGACTTCAGGGTTAGGAATTGTAACTAATGGAATTGGGAAGTGCACCTTTAAATTTGTTTTATCTTTTGTCTTTATATCACCTTTATTTCTTAATATATCTCTCTGCCTCTCATACCTAGAGAGTTGTCCTTTGTAACAAAGATGATTTTTAAGGGGGGTGGGGAATAATTCAGCCATACTAAAGTATATCTACATACCCTGATAGCATCTGTAATATTACACATTCATCCTCTCCCAGACTTCCATATCTTCATATATTGGAGGGAAGAACATTGTCTCAACTATTTTCTGAAGTTCATCTTTGTTGTTATAATTTCACAGCTTTCATTTTTTTTTCTTTGTTGTTGTTATTTCCACTGTAGTCAACCTACTTACTGTGTTGTTCATCTTCCTTATTTCATCCTGAGGTCGTTCTTCCATAGTTTACCATGCATCTCTGGATTCTTTATTTGTCCCTTTTTTACACTAGAGGCATTCCATTTTATTCATATAGCACACTGTGTTTAGCTGTTTCCTAATTGATGGGCATATATTTTGTTCTCATTTCTTTGTTATCATAGAAAGTATTGCTATAAATATGTTGGCATTTATGGGAACTTTCTTTTCATTATCAGTCTCCTTAAGCTATATGCCTCATAGCAGGATCAAAGGATTTAGTGATTTTAATCACTATTTCTTAGTATAATTCCAAAGTTATTTTTCATAGAATAGACAGAACAATTCACCACTGTCCCGAAACTGTGTTAATGCAACATCTTCTCTAGTATTGAGTATGCCCACATTTTTGTCTCCTTTTCTAATTGGCTAGAAATAAGGTAAAACCTAAGATCTGTTTTGCTTTCCATTTCTATCATTAAGGACTTGGAGCAATCTTTCCTGTGTTTGCTATAGCTAGTAATTCTTTTGGTAACATTTGTTCTTATTCCTTGACCACACATATCCATTAAGGAATGACTCTTGCTCTTATCTACTTATATTAATTATATAGGTTAACAAATCCTCATCAAGGATATTGGATGTAAAGATTCTCTTTTCTGGGCTGGCTAGGTGGCACAGTGAGTAAAGAGCTGGACCCAGAGTCAGGATGACCCAAGTTCGGTTGCGGCCTCAGACACTTAACACCCCCCCCCCCACACACACACACACAAAC
>NW_027185804.1:14140368-14182214 GCF_028583685.1 Petaurus breviceps papuanus
TTAACACCCCCCCCCCCACACACACACACACAAACTAGCCGTGTAACTTTGGGCAAGTTACTTGACCCCAATTGCTCTCCAAAAAGGCAAAAAAAATTATCTTTCCTTGGAAAATCTCTTAACACATGGGGTACTTGAGCTAAGCATTGACAGAAGCTAAGAATTCCAAGAGGCAGAGGGGAGGAGAACATGCTCTGCATGACAGAAAACTCATGCTAAGATACAAGAATAGGAGATTGAAGAAGAAAAAAACATTTAGCTAGGGACTTTAAGGGGAAGAGCCAAGATGGAAGAATGGAAACAGGACCTCTATGTGGCTTTGGCTCCCACCACTTCCAATACATGTAAAAAAATTTATCTAAATACATTTTAGAGCTACAGAACCCACAGAGTGACAGAAAGAAACAAATCTCCCACTGAAGGAAGCCCAACAGGCTGGCAGGAAGGGTCGATCACACTGGGCTGGGGGCAGAGTGCAGTCCCCAGTGAGCCATCGTTCCAGCCCTGCAGTGGCCCCAACCAGCAGCAGCCAGGGCAGACTTCAGAACAGTGAATCACCAAGAGCAGTGGTAGTTTCCAGACTTCTCAACCCATAAATGACAAAAGGAATGTAAATGGTCAGTGGGGAAATCTGATGGAACTGGTGGAGAAGAGTGAGGTCCAGCCCCTGCCCCAAGGTTAAGAACTGGCAGAGGCACAGTAGCTGCAGCGGCTGCAATGTGGCTGCTTCCACAGCTCTTCACCTGCAGATTATAGGGGGACATAGCAACTACTCAGATGGTAATAGCTATTGCTTTAATCTGCTTGGATATGGATTACAATCTTGGATGGAGGTCCTGGGGTTTGTGGCCAGTGTGCAAGAGCTTGTGGGGGATGCAGAGAGGGCACCCTCCTAAAATATCTGGCATCTGTGAAAACCCCAGTAATTTGGGACATAGCTCTCTGCTATCTGGAAGGAGAGTTCTACTGTGGTAAAGAGCTCAAAATTCAAGTAATTGGCTGGCAATATAAGCAAGCAGAGGAATCACAAATAGACCATAGAATCCTTTTATGGGGACAAAAACAATTAACACATGGAATGGGAGGAAGACAATGAAGTCAGGACAATATCATCAAAAACTTCCAAGAAAAATATGAATTGGTAACAGTCCATGGAGGAGCTCAGGAAGGATTTTCAAAATCAAGTAAGAGAAGTGGAGGAAAAATTGGGAAGAGAAATGAGAATGATGTAGGAAAATCAAGAAAAGTGAATCAACAGCATGACTGAAGAAAATAACAGCTTAAAAAATAGACTAATTCAAATGACAAAAGAAGCTCAAAAAGTCAATGAAAGGAAGAATACCTTTAAAAAGCCAAATTTGCCAGATGGAAAAGGAATTTCAAAAAGTCACTGAAGAGAATAATTCCTTCAAAATTAGATTGGAGCGGGGTGGAGTCAAGATGGCGGGGTAAAAGCAGGACCTCCCTGCTGGGCTCTGGCTTCCACCTTGCCAATCCATGTAAAAAGGGGACTCTAAACAAACTTGGGAGCTTCAGAACCCACAAAATGACACAGAGAAGCTAACCTCCCACTGAGGACAGCCCTGCAGGCTGGCAGGAATCAGCCAGCGCAGCACTCTGGGATCCAAGCCCAGACCCACAGCAAGGCATTAGCCCTAGTGTGGGCCTGACCAGGGGCCGGCCGGAGGGACATATATGTGTATATATGTTTACAGATATACATAGATAGAGGGCACAGGACCAATTAAACAGGGAGGGATGATACTTACTAGATGAATTTAAGAGGTGAGAGAGGAATATAATGAGAAGAGATGGGGAGAGACAAAATGGGGTAAACTATCTAATATATAAGAGGCAAGGGAAAATGGTTACAATGGAGGGGAAGAATAGGAAGGAAAAGGGAATGGGTCAATCTTAATCCCATTGAATTGGGATTGAGGAGGGAATGAAATACACACTAAATAGGGTATCTCACCCTCCAGGAGAGTAGGGGAGGAAGGGGATGAGAGGGGCAATGATGGAAGGGAGGGCAGGCTGGGGGGAAGGGGAGTTGGAAGCACCCACTTTTGAAAAGGGATGGGATCAAAGCAGAGAATAGAACAAGTGGGAGGTGGAATAGGAGGGAGGGAAATATAGTCAGTCTTTTACAATATATCTACTATGTTATTGTTTTGCATTAGCCACACATGTACAACCTATACTGAACTGCTTATCTTCCCAGTAAGGGTGGGTGACAAGGGAGGAAGGGAATGAATCTGCAATTCAAAGCTTTAAAATCAAATATTCAAATATATATATACTATTATTAATACTATTTTACATATAATTGTTAAATAAGATATACAGGCACTGGGGCATAGAGATCCACTGGAAAAGTTGAAAGGGGTATGGGAGAAAATATGGGAGAGAGCAGATTGGAGGAGGGGATATCCTGTGGGACTACTATTTTGGGGTGGTGGGTAGGGGAAAAACGGGAAGAAAATTTGTAACTCAAAATCTGGCAGAAATGAATGATGTAAATCAGAAGTTAATAAAGCATTTGAAAAAAAAATAGATTGGAGAAAATGGAAGCTAATGACTTTATGAGAAATCAAAATACTATTAAAAAGATCCTAACAAATGAATAAATAGAAGGCAATGTGAAACATTTCATTGGAAAAACCACTGAACTGGAAAATAAATCCAGGAAAGATAATTTAAAATAATTGAAATACCTTAATGCCATCATAAAACAAAAAACCTAGAAATCATCCTCCAAGAAATTCTCAAGGAAAATTGCCCTGATGTTTTAGAACCAGAGGGTAAAATAGTGATTTAAAGAATCCACTTATCACCTCTTGAAAAAGATACGTAAAAGGAAACTCCTAGGAATATTATAGGCAGGTTACAGAGTTCCCAGATCAAGGAGAAAATATTACAAGCAGCCAAGAGGAAACAATTTGAATATTGTGGAAACACAATCAGGATAACATAGGATCTAGCAGCTTCTACATTAAGGGATTGAAGCTCTGGGAATATGATATTCTCGAGGTCAAAGGAGCTAGGATTAAAACCAAGAATCACCTACCCAGCAAAACCAAGTATAATGCTTCAGTGGAAAATATGGACATTCAATGCAATAGAAGATTTTCAAGTATTCTTGATGAAAAAACCAGAGCTGAACAGAAAAATTGGCTTTCATATACAAGAAGCAAGAGAAGCATGAGAAGGGAAACAGGAAAAAGAAATCATAAGGAATTTGTTAAATTTGAACTATTTACATTGCTACATGGAAAAATTATAATTGTAACTCATAAGACTTTTCTCAGTATGAGGATAGTTGAAGGAAATATACATATATATATATATATATGAGGGTGTAAGTGTGTATAATATGTATATGTGAGTATGTACATATGTATGTACATGTAGACATAGAGGTCATGAGATGAGTTGAATATGAAGGGATGACATATAATAAAATAAAATTAAGGGGTGAGAGTAATATATTGGGAGAAATTGAAAGGGAGAGGTAGATTAATTTCATATAAAATAGGCAAGAGAAATCTATTATGATGAAGGGAAAGAGAAGTCAGTTAAAATGGGATGGGACAGTCTTACTCTCATTATTTAGCTTAAGGAGGGAATAACATACACATTCAATTGGGTATCTTACCCTACATAAAAATATGGGGGAAGTAGATAAGAGGGGATGATAGAAGGGAGGGCAGATTGTGGGAGGGGGGTAGTTACAAGCAAACACTTTTGAAAAGGGATAGGGTCAAAGTAGAAAAGAAAATAAGTGGGGGTGGGATAGGATGGAGAGAATTATAGTTAGTCTTTCACAATAAGTCTACTATGGAAATGTTTTGTTTAACTACACAATACAACCTATTTTGAACTGTTTATCTTTCCAGTGGGGGAGGGTGAGGAGGAAAGAAGGGAAAGAATCTGGAATTCAAAGTTTTAAAAATAAATGTTTAATAAATAGCTTTTTAAATGCAACTTGGAAATAAGATGTACAGACACTGGGATATAGATTATCCATCTTGCCCTACTAGAGAGTTAGGGGGTACATGGGGAAGGATATAAGGGAAAACAGATTGGGGGAAGGGGTATTCAGTAAGCTTGCTATTTTGAGGTGGGAGGAATGGGAAATATGGGGAGAAAATTTTGCAACAAAATCTTATGGAAATGAATATTGTTAACTAAAAACAAATAAATTAATTGGAAAATTAAAAATTTTAAAAAGGAATAAACAATAAAAAAAGAAAAAAAACAGTTGGAATATAAAACATATGGGGGAAATTATGTATGATTCTGGCAAAATTAGCTGAAATCAGAATGAGAAGTGCTTGAAAAATGTGAGGAAATGTTGTATTCTTTACTAAGGCAATGGAGAGTCAGGTAAATGTTTTAGTTTGGGGAGTTACATGATCACACATGTTTTTGGATTATCAGTTTGGTAACTGAGTGGATAATAGATTGGAAGGGAGAGCCATCTGATTATAGGGAAAGTAATTAGGAGGTTACTGCCACAGTCTAGGGGAGATGTGATGTGTATCTGACCTAGTGACATGGTGGTGTGAGTTGAAAGGTATGGATGTGAGAGAAATTGAGAAATGAAGTAGCAAGTCTTGGCAACTATTTGGATAGATAGGACGATGACATCATCTTCAGATATTTAATAGGATCAAGTTTATGTGTACAGATGACTGAAGAAATAATATTGTCCTCATCAGAAATATGAAAACTGGAGAAGGCATCATTTAAGCAGATAGAAATTGAGTTTATTTTGGACATGTTGAATATGAAATACCTATGGAATATTCAGATGGAATAATTAGTGTTTCAGGACTAGGATTCAGGAGTGATATTAGGCTTAACTTCATCCAATTACTTCCACACCTACTCTGCATATATTCAATTAAGTATTCCACATTTCATTCATTTCTTCCTGATTACCAGCCTCAAGGGAACACAGGAGTGGTCTTGGTAATCGATAGTTGTTCACAGCTGTATAAATGATGTTTCTTTCTTGCATAGATGTTTACCTTCCCCAAAACTTTTTATAGCACTGGGAAGTTGTCTTGTTTGGGTTCCCATTACCCTACCTTGCCTTATGATTTCTGATTTACTATTTTATTTTATTTATTTTTACTTTTTTCTATTATTATATGTTTTATATATATATATATGTTATAATTGTTACCATTTCTACTATACTCTTTTTTTATATATATTACAAACTGTCCTTGATCACTGCAATCAAAATGGCAGAGGCGAAAGAACAGATACGAATGAGTTGTATAAATTTAATGTGGCCTATAACCATCTTAAGTTGTCATCACATGCCCTGATATACTTAAAGAAGTGTATATTATGACTATTGCTGCTGATAATGGCTTATAGAGATCTTGAAAGTTTGTGTTTTTTTTTTCCCCATAAAGACCATTTGAGGGAGTGTGGTACTGTTATTAAATGTTTGCTGAATGAATGAGTTATTAAATAAATGAAAAATTTATTCTCTTAAACCAATTCACACTGATCTATTGATGACTCATTTTGTAAAAGCCTAGTAGAAATAAACATTTTGCACATAGGATGAGAAGGTAAGATACAATGATGGGGGAGTTTTAGTTGACTATCAAATCAATATGAGTCCACAGTATGTTATGGCATTTAAAAAAGCTAATGCACTATCTTAGATTGTATTGATATAGATACAGAGTCCATGTTTCATGGAACTGATAAGTCTCTCTGTACCCTGTGCTAATCAGATTTTGTCTCAAGTAATATGTTTAGTTTATGCTACATTTTAGGAAGGAGAGTAAAATATGTTCTGGAACATTCAGGTCAAAGCCGCCTGGATTGTGGATCAGGTCACAAGGATCAGTTGAAGAAACTGAGGAAATTTAGATGTGAAATTGAAGTGTTGGAGGGGAACAGCATATTTTGTGGACAATAGATTAACCTTGTTCTCCTTGCCTACAAAGGGTGGAATTTAGAAGTAATGGGTCCAAGGTGAAGAAAGCAGACTTAGGATTGATAAAAGGGGAAAAAAACACTAACACTCTATCCCTACTTGAGCTATCTCAGGAGATAATTGGTTACTCCTCACTGTGCTTCTTCAAGTTCAGGCCATATTGCCAATTATTCTATATTATAAAAGGTAAAAGGTCTTCATTTTCAGGTATAGTTTCACATAGATGGCTGCTGAGAAACCCTTCAACCCAGAAATTGTCACTCTGTCTAATGGCAATGGATTTGGAGCTAGAGGACTAGGGTTAGAATTTTTGTTATGCTATTTGCTACCTTTACAATCTCAGGCAAGTGAATTAAATTCTTGGGGTCTCAGGTCACTCAGCTGTAAAATGGGGGGTTGAACTAATGACTTCTAAGGTCCTATCAAACTCTGTAACTTTATTCATATATGTGTGTACACACATGTTCACATAGATTCATACATGTATTTAAATGATGATGATCATAGATAGATAGATAGATAGATAGATAGATAGATAGATAGATAGATAGATAGATAGATAGATAGATAGATAGAGGACCAGGCTTGGAGTCAGGAAGACTGATTTTCTTGAGTTTAAATCTGACCTCAGATGCTTACTAGCTGTGTGACCCTATGTAAGTCACTTAACTCTGCCTCAATTTCTTCATTTGTAAAATGAGCTAGAGAAAGAAGTGGTGAATCACTCCTGTATCTTTGCCAAGAAAACCCCAAATGGGGTCATGATGAGTTGGACATGAATGAAAAAAATGACTGAATAACAACACATCTATAGTGTATGTATATATATATATATATGTGTGTGTGTGTGATATCTATTGCATATATTCCTATAAACATACCCTATACACACATATAGACATGTATGTATATGTGTGTGCATATGTGTATGTATGTATATGTATGTATGTGTGTACATACTGATATAAGGTAGCTAAGTGGCACAGTGGATAGGGAATACCAGGCTTGGAGTTAGGAAGAGTCATCTGAGTTCAAACCCAGCCTCAGACACTTACTAGCTGTGTGATGCTGGGTAAGTCATTTAACTGTTTGCCTCAGTTTCCTCATCTGTAAAATGAGCTGGAGAAGGAAATGAGAAACCACTCCAGTGTATTTGCCAAGAAAACACCAAAAAGGTTCCATAGAGTAAGATGACCAAAGATGATTAAATGATGATACTGATATGTTTGTAGAAATAAACTAACATAGCTATTTATCTATCTAGAAATGTGTTCGCATCTTTCCTTTGTTACAAGTCATTTCAGCATCCTAGACTTCAGTTTCTTGCCCTCTAAAGGGCATTGTACAGGTGGTTTCTAAGGCATCTTACAGTCCTGTATGCACTCAACAACACATGTATCTCCTTCTCTCCAGAGACAGTTTGTGTAATGGATAGAAAGCCAGCTTTGAGGTCAGAACATCCTGGGTTTGAGTCTCACCTCTGACACTCACTGGCTCTGTGATCCAGTCTAAATCACATAATTTTTCCACAGCCCAGGTGACTGTGTAAGATTGTAAGTGGCAGAAGTAGTGATGCTTTGCAGTAAGAGATGGGATTTCTCCACCAAGGTTTCCCCATATCAGTGAAATCTAAGGAGAAGACCAATATCTCCTTCGACTTTCAGGATCAGTGCTGCAAGAGATGCTGGGCGAATATGGCTTTATTTAATATCCTTAGTGGTTGGACATTTATTCTGTATCACGTTCATGCCCAGAGGTAATCATAATGAGTGCATCAGTGGAGGAATAAAATGAAAAGATTTAATTATACAGGTAAAAGTAAGCTTCTGAGGCCTGCCTTTATCCTTTTTCTAATGGTATGAGCCCTCCCAGTAGAGATTATTATGGAAAATTATTTTCAGGGGGAAAAAATGGCATAACAGCTACCACAATAAAACAGAATGAAAACACCTGGGAAGGAATGCAGTGAAATTCCAATAATCCATTTGTAAACGTCTTTTGATTGCAGAAGCATAAATTGCCATTTTGATCCCTACCCAGAAGGAAGTCAGAGTCCACCGATGCTATTACAAGCAAGATAAATAACTGGACTTCATCATGCTAAATAATTGATAGCTGATTCTATCTTGTTTATTCCCTGGGTTGTGTGACAGTTTCAGGCAGGGGCAGTAGAATATTGACTAGCAAGAGAAATACTCCTTCCTAAAGAGTCCCATCAGTGCCTGAACCTCAGAATGAGTTTATTTGGGAAAAGACTGAAAGGTCTAATAAGGCTGCCTCATTCCTATTGACATGGCAAGCTCTGCCATCAGTCAGTACGGGTCAGGCTCCACTGAGATTGTGTGCCACAACAATGAGAAGAATGGCGGTCATACAGAGAAAAGCACTCTGATTCCCAGGGCCCAACAACGGGGGCAGAACTCTGTAAAAGGAAGAGGTGCTATTTCCAGGAACAAATCAGTTTTACCCCTGGGCTGCAAATAATTAGACAGTCGCTCTTAGTTGTTGATGGTCTCTTTGTGGCTCCTTCATTTTTTGAATAGCCTTTCTCTTCTTTTTTGTATTATTTTATTTATAATTTAATTTATTTATAATTCTTCTATTTATAATTTATAATATTTATGAATGTCACCTTGTGACATTTAAGGAATTCTCCTTTCTGAGAGTGAAGAAGGATGTTAAGCTGTGTCCCTTTATAAGAATAAAGATCCAAGCAGTTTTCCTCCCTCCAGAAGGACCAATCATGCTTATGGGTATTGAGAGGGGAGAAACAGCTGGCCGTGAGCATACAATTACCTGTTCCCTGTGGGTGAGCTCGAAGAGCTGCGAGATCTTGATTTTTGTGTGAATCATCAGGTGGAGCTCTGAGATCTGGTGACAAGTCTGAGTGCTTGACCCATGTGTGGACCTAGAATGTCTAGAGAATGTCTTGCTGCATGTCCGCTGGAAAACACTCCCAGGCACTTCATGCCTGCCCGAGTTTCCTCTCCTTCAGCTCAATCTAGGATTAAATGACACAGCTGCTCAATTGATTTCCATAAAGCAGAGTCCTTTTTTTTTTTTTTACCCACCCCCACCTTTCAACATTTTCCCCCTCAATAAACTCCAGCAACATCCAGTTACTGCTAGGAGCAAATCTAAAGTCCTCCTTTTCCCTTTTACCTCCAGGATCAAACCTGTATGTCTCTAACAGGCAGCTGGGCCTGCAGCCAGGAAATCCAAGTTTAAATTCAACCTCGGACACTTAATAGTTGTGTAACCTTAGGTAAGTCATTAAATTCTGCCTCAGTTTCCTCAACTGTGAAATACAGATAACAATATCACTTAATTCACAGGTTTGTGATGAGAATCAAAGCTTAGCACCATGTCTGACACATAATAGCCTCTTTAGAAATGTTTATTTTCTTCCCCTCTTTGACCCTTAAGGCTCTTCATGACCAGATCTCTCCTTACTCGTCCAGTCTTTTTTCCCTTGACTCATCTCCATACTCCTTATGATAAAGCATGCATTCAGTGATCAAACTGCATTGGCCCATGTCCTTTAAACTTACACATGGCACGCTCACCTCCTTTTGGATTAGTTATCCTCCATTTCTGAAATACTTTCTCTCTTCCCTCTCCTTTTGATGTTGCTGACCATTAAAGAGTCACCTGAAATTCTGTCTTCTGTAGCAAGCCTTCCTGATTCCCTAGCCACTTCATTTCCCCTTCTAAGGTCACTGCTCTTTCACCCGTGTATGTTTTATATGCCCCAATATAAATATAAATAAATAAATGAATGAATGAATATATATATATATACATATATACATACACACACACACACACATATATATACATATATATATATATATGTTGTTCCCTCGCTGGTATGTAATATAGTAGTAGAGAGTAGGGAGTGTTTTTCCCTGTCTTTGCATCCCAGTGCTTTTCCCAGTGTCTGACCCATAGTATATGTTCAACGAATGTTTGATTAATAATTATCATAAGTTATTTCATACATTTATCAAAATTGATTCAATGGCCCCCATCCCACTAAGGTTTTTATTTCCTTGCAAACTTCTTCTGACCCAAAAGTATGCACATTTGTATTATAGATTGTTTCATTTACTTAACAAAGCTGAAGCCAAAAAGACATTAAAATATGCAAATACATGTCCCTCTGATGCAAGTCTAAAATGTCTTTTCTTTTTCCTAGTCTTTTGCCATATATGTTAAACTTCAAACACATGACCTTTTAGAAGAGTCTTTTTCCAGTTTTCCTTTTAAAATTAGTTGGGGAAATAGATGGATTAAAGAAATCAATATTCTTTTTGTACTCCTGGTGCTATTATGATTATATCATTCTATTATTGCTCAATTTCAGAATGTTTCTATTCCCTTTGAGAGGGTAGGACACTGACCACTTGGTAGTCAGGGGAAAGGACAGGGATAGATAGTAAATATTCATGAGCACTATTTGTTATCAAAATTAATTAAATTAACTACAAGTGGTAGTTACATTACAGAAAAAGATCTATCTATAAATCATTGAAGCCTCCTGTATTCTGATCAGATAAAATGATCCATGTTGAATCAAATTAAATCACAGTGGCTTCTGGTGGTGCTCTTATATACCAAGATCCTTTAAATTTCAGCTTTGCAACCATATTTCCCTAGAATACAATGAGCTTGAATTTCTAGAAGTTTCCCAGTGGATCATAGGAATAATGCTGACAGATTATTTATTGACATCATTTAAATCCAGAAGTGCAGTGCAATCTGATTTTCTTAGAACCTATTACTTATCCTTGATTTGCTCATCAGAGGATTCAAAAGCAGAAAACATCTGGGGCTTCTCCCAGATATAGCCATTGCTCATCTCCACTCCTCACTCCCCCTTATCACCTCACTCTTTTCATCAGGTGCAAAGCCTTTAGAAACTTCTGATTCTGGCTGCCATGGGCAAGGGTGAGTTTGTGGACCAAGGAACAGGAGAAGAAACAAATCCTTGAGATAAATAATAATGTGGAAATCATAAATGTGATTTCAACTTGTAAAAAAAAAAAGAAAGAGATTGACTAAGATAAAAATTGCAAGTCATTGAAGGAAATCTGAGGAAATCAATCTCTAGGTAAAGATTCTACTTCCAGCTTCCATGAGAGGAAATTGAAAGGAACTAAAGAGAGAAATTTAAGGAAAAAGACTAAAGGAAATAGAAGAGTAGACAGTTGGCAAGGCAAACTAGATAAGAAAAGGGGAATTTTAAAGAGTTTGTGAAACAAATTTTAGTCCAAAAAAGTAAAAGGAGCAGGTTGGAAGGAAGCTGGATGAGGATGTTGAGTTAATAAAAGGTACTAAAAAATTGTCATTGTCTTATAGAGTTTAGGAAATGAGACTCGAACATCCACAAGATATTCTAAAAACAAGACTGAGACTAAATGAACAGAGAACAGGGATTTTTCAGTGACTTGTACTGACTTGGCGATGTTATTGCATTGACTGGGTGAAGATCATTTTTTTCTGCTATAAGTAAGCAACTGCTGCTGATTTTCCTAGTCTGACTTCAATATTATTTTAAAATCTGGAAGAATGTCTCTGTGAATTCCTAGTCGAATAGGACAATGATGTATTCTTGAAAAGAATAGAAGCAATACTTCAGTGGAGGTGGGTGGGAAGTTGAGAAGTCTGAAGTGACAGAGAAGATGCTTTACATGTCTGGAAATATGTCACTTGAGGAGCAGGAAAATGAAAATTGTACAGATATAATTAAAAATAAATTTTTGCTCTTTCTAAAGAAAAGGGATAAAGAGCAGCTGCTTTTTCTCTAAATGGTGGTAAAGTACACCTCCAATAGCTAAATAGTCAAAGAACAATATTTCAAGGAAGAAATACAAACGATTAATCCAATTTAAAAATATTCCAAATCACTATTATTTAGAGGAATGAAAATTAAAGCAATTCAGAAATTCTACCTCATACCAATACGATTGGAAAGGATAGTAAAATGTGAAAATGACAATTGTTGGAAAGCCTTAGGAAAAACATGGGCATTAATGAACTGTTCATGTAGTTATTCTGTAAGTCAGTGAGCATTTATCAATTACCTACATGGGCTGTGCAGTGTGGTAAGCAGTGGAGATCCTCCCCCCCCTCAAAAAAAAAAAAGGTGTGTCCTGCTCTCAGAGAACTTGCACTCTGAGTGAGAAAATAACATTTCATATACATGCATGTATATGAATACATATATTATGCCCACACATACATACATACAGAATAAAATAGAGATAACCAACAGAGGGAGGGCACTATAATATAAGTAGGTTGGGAAAGGATGGGATATTCTCTGGAACCTGAAGGAAGCCAGGGAGACCAGGAGATGAAGAAGAGGAGAGAGATCATTCTAGACATGGGGACAATGAGTGAAAATTTCTGGAATTGGGAGATGGGGGTGTCTTGCATGAGAAACCATAAGGGAGTCTGTTTCACTTGATCACACAGTGGTTCATTGTGGGAAAGAGGACAAAAATTTATAAGAAAACATTGAAGTTTATAAAAGGATAGAAATAGCAGGACTTCAGCAGATAGCATATGGTAATTGAGAAAGAGTGACGTGTAGGTTGTGAACTCATAGCTGGGAGGATAATGGAACCCTCGATGATAATAGGACAGTTAGGGGGAGAGGATGGTTCAGAGGGAAAGATGAGTTCGCGGGACATGTTGAGTATAAGATGTCTAGATGTCCATTAGGAGTTGTGGATGCAACATTAGAAGTTAGGAAAGAGAGAGGGTGTGTATTAAATTGATCTGGGAATGATGAATGCAGAGATTATCATTGAGCTGGGAATTTATCCAGTGACTCTGGAAAAGAATCTGGTACCATTACCCTCCCCCCCCAAATCACTAAACTGTGTCTACTGTTTGGTTCATGATAGCACCACTACATTTCTACCCTAAAGAGATCAAAGGAAAAGGACCCTGAATATACAAAAATGTTGCTATCAGATTTTTCTAGGTGTAAAGAACTGGAAACTAATGGGGTTCCCATCAGTTGGGGAGTGGCTAAAGAAATTGAGGCATATGAATATAATGAAGCATTCTTGCTTTATAAGAAGCCATGAAGTAGATGGTTTCATAGAAACTAGGGAATACTTATATGAATGTTTGAATCAAGGAGTGGGCAGGAGAATAATTCATGCAAGAACAATAAAAATAGACAGAAAACCAACTCCCCAAAACTTACTCTGATCAACTCATCACAATTTCAATGGATTGATTATAAAGAAGACTTCTACCCCTGTTCTGACAGGAAAATGATCCCCTGGCCCTGCACGATATGTAAACTGCTTAGGGCTGCTAAGGGATTAGACTAGAGACTGACTGGTGATAGTTGGTTGCAGAGGGTCATGTGACAAATGGGAGAGTTTGCAATGGCAACCCTACATTTTTGGAGGAGGCCATATTCCTTTGGTGTCCTGCAAATGTCTCAAAGGTGTTGTGTAGGCCTGTCATAGACCCAAGACTCAGAATATAGCCCATATTTTCAGAAATGGCTTTAATGTAGGCTTTTATTTTGCATGACAATATTTATTTGTTAAAAGGGTTTTAGTTTTCTTTTTCTTTTTTTTTTTACCAGTGGGGATGAAAGTGAGCATAAGAGAAAAGGGTGACAGGGATAGTGTAGCAAGAAAACAAAATGGGAAATAGATTTATTGAACCATCCTTTTTGTTTTGTTTTGTTTTTAATCCATAGAAGACAATAGAAAGAAGGTCACAGTGACCCAAGTAGAACTAAGTAGAGTTTAGTTCCATGTTGAAATTATTGTACATTTAATAAAAAAGCAGGTAATAGAAATGTGCATTTCCATATACAATCCTCTTCTTCTCATTGTATGTATTGGGAAATGCCCATTTCATTTGATATTTTTTAAGTCAAAAGTGGGGGGGAAAAGAGTGATAAATAAGAAGGTGACTCCCAGCTCAGAGAGTTATTTTTCTACTTGACAACAATGATAGAGAGCTATATTGTCTTCCTAGCCTGTGTTCAACCAATAGAGTACCTCCCACAACTTAGCAACACACACGACTTCTACCCACTCTTGATGATTCATAGAGACATAAATGATACTGCCAAAAGGGACTTCAGAAGTAATGGCAAAGATTACAAAGTCTTAAACAAGGAATAAGGATCTATAGGAAACCAGTCTGTATTCCTTTACTGTTGCCACCAAAGACAAGGATGGCAGAATATGGGGAAAATGACCTGGGAAGTAAATAGCTAGCTAAGAAGATCATTTTTGAGAATGTTATTTGGACTCCAGAATCACCATTTTAAATGTGATGTTGACAGCTTCCTGGCCAGGGGTGGAGTGTACCTAATTAGTACAAATGTATTTTCCTTTGTTTTAAAATTTTAATCGAAAGTACTTTAAAATAAATAGAATGAGGGTGAACATTACCTACATTTGTCTACTAAGTCAGATACAATAGAGCGTGTCTGCTCTGAAGGAATTAGAATTGCAGATCGGATAATCAATTCACATGCTTGTCAGATGTACATACGATACAATGGCTGATACAATGCATCATACAATGCAGGATAAGGATCAGGTGGTTTTCTCATTTTTTTTTTTTGTTTTTTAAACTCCGACTCTCTGTCCTGCTGAGGATAAAAGTGAGAGATTACTCATAGACCTGGTTCTACTCTAATAGGCATTGCACAGCATCTTTGACCTGCTCTGTTTCTGAGCTGACCTGATCTGCCCCTCCTTAAACAACCTGAAAGTTCCTGCCCCGGAGGGCTCACCATATTGATGCTAAAGTTACTGTGAACACCTGATCAGAAATCCTATTACAACTCAGAATTCCCTAGCCTAAAAGATCTGCCAGCTTATGCCTCTCAGGTAGTTTCCTATACATAGTTGCAGGTGAATCTGTAGTGACAAATTATGTCATATACTATTCTAATTCCTTCATTTTCACCTGTACTCCATTCCTAGATTATATTCTTGTTTAACCTCTGCCTCTAAGAATTGGTGATTTCCTTCATGGCAATTTGTCATACTTGATCATTAAAAACAATCATTTTTAGAACCCATGTTTATCTCCAGGGGACAAGCAACCTATGCAAAGACATAGGAGCAGGAAAAAGTCCAGGATAGTTGGGGTAAATATATGATAGTCTGGAAATTTAACCTGAGGCCAGATTTCAAAGAGCTTTGAAAGCCAAACATATGTGTTTTATTTCTTCCCAGCAGTGTCAAGATGTAAGGGGGTTTGTTGTGATGTGTTCAAGTCTGAACTATGTGAACATCATTTGGCAGAACCTGGATCAGATTGAGGAGAGATGTAAGTCAGGGAAATCAATTAGGAGGCTATTGCACCAGTCTATAGTGAAAGTTGTTGGAGGCCTGAACTAGGCTGGTAACTCTGTGAGTGGAGAGAATAATACATATTTGAGAGGCATTGTGGGAGGTAGAAAGGACAAAATTTGGCAACTGACTAGATAATGGATTGAAAGAGAGTCCAGAGTTAAGGATGATAGCATTTTGTAATAATGGGTACTTGAAAAAATGAAGATGTCCTTGACAACCATAGGGTAGTTCAGAAGATTATAATTGAGCCCTTGGTTGCTGGTAAAATCACCAAATTACAGAGTATAGGAAAAAGGGAAGTAGGGTCATGACAGAACTTTGGGGTATATTCATAGTTTGGGGACATGGAGAGGGATATCTGGTTGAATTATGAATCTTATGAACTTTGAAATATATTCAAATTCTCAAAAATAGAATGGCTTAACTATAGATAACAGCAAATAAAACATTGGGGAGATGACAAATTTAAATGTGTAACAGGGAAATAGCTAGATAAAATGTGGTTTGTTCAAATAAGGGAATATTATAATTTAATTAAGGTGGAGAAGTATGAAGAATACAAAGAAATCTGTAAAGACCTTTATAAAATAATACAAAATGAAAATTAAAATGGCTGAAGCACCAGAATACACATTAACTATGATTATATAAAAAATAAACGCTAAAGAATGGACAAGGATTCCTAATATAGAATTAGACAGAAATGATTTTACATCACTTAGTATGAACTGATCTAGATGTAAATAATTACTACACAGGTTTAATTGTGTGTATTGGTGTGCAGTGTTAAATTTACTATAAAATATTTTAAAAGATAAAATGAAGGACTTGGACTAGATTATCTCTAAATTCCATTTGGGTTGCAAGTGATAAAACTTTTTAAAAGACAGTGAAGAAAAAGATGGGATTTTGGGGGCAAATAAGAAATTTTGAAAAGGAGTCATCAGGGATATACTTATTAAACACAGTGTATTTAGTGCTCAAGGGCTAGAAACTTGGTTTAATCACCCTCACTGATTCTCCTAATGTACTGTAGGCAATACTGGCTTTTTTATGTAGAAATGGCTGGTTCTGGCCAGTGGAGTGCAATAACCTTTATTTTAACCCTAGGCTACCTTTGAATACATACCACTTTCTGTCTGCACAGCTTTGCAAATGAGAAATAACTTCACCATTAACAATGAAAAATAAACTCATTACTAAGGAGCTCTTTGAATTTCAGGTTGAGTGCTCAACCACTGAGCTGTGGCCTGTGATTAAAATTTTGAGCAATTTACTTAATCTCTATTGATATCATACAAGAACAGGTGCTAAAGTTCTTTAGTGAGATAGATAGATTTTTTTTAAAGTAGAGTACATGAAGGGTGTTTCTATCTGGTATTTGAATCCTTTGTAAAGTAATACTTTCAGCCTGGCATCAAAAAAAAAAAAAAGAAACGGAAATGAGTTAGCTTCTTATACACTTAGAAATTCAGAGCTAGAAAGGATTTATTGATCATAGGTTTAGAGTTGGAAACTGAGGCTTCAAGAGGTCAAATTAATCAAGGTTGCATCAGTCAGTACAGTTGTACAGTGATGAGTTTATATAATTCAACTTTCTTTTTTACAAATGAAGAAAGTAAGAGAAATATATTGACTTGCCTGGAGGCAGCTAGTTCTCTCAGTGGATAGTGTATTGGTCCTGTAGTTGGAAAGACCTGAGTTCAAAAGAACCATTAGACATTTCCTGGCTGTGTGATCCTGAGTTAATAAACTCAACTCTTTCCTGCCTCTGTTTTTTCAACTGTAAAATGAGTATAATAATAGCATATACATTCCAGGGTTATTGTGAGGTTAAAACGTTTGTGTAAAATGCTTAGCACAGTTAGTAGGCACTTAAATAAATGAATGCTTGTCCCTACTCTACCTTTCCATCCTTGATGACACAGCTGAATGCTAATAGGACTAGAAAAAACATGAGATTTCTTGAATCTAGATCCAGTACTTGTTTCTACAAACTATTAATTTTAGGCTTTTTTTTTTCTTTCTCCCTCTCTGCCTGCTCTCCTCATCCATTATATTTCCAAGCACAAATCCAACTCTAAGAATGTGCAGTTTTCATTCCCCAGATGAGCAGCAGTTTTTAATTTTTCAGTGTGGATACTCTCTCTATTAATATACTCTGTAACCCCACTGCTTAGCAGACACTTTCATGAGTTATGGTGGCCCAATAACCCACCACCTAGAGGTCAATCTTGCACCAATGAGCCTCACACTTAGGTAGGTTGGTTCCTGGTTTTCAGCCAATCATCAGACCCAAATTTGATGATTTGCACTTGAATAGTACTTGCAAAGATCCAGGGTCACCTGCAAACCAGGAGTCCTTGGAAGGGAACCTTTAGTTGAAGAAGAACATACTAACTGAAATACCATAATAATGTCAGCTTGCAATTTTTTATAAACTAATAGACAATAAATCCTCGTACAACAAATCCAGACCACAGTAAATCCTTGAGAATTTGGCATATATACTACATTGGTACTGAAGCATTAATTATCACAGACAAAATTATTACTCATAGTCAACCCAATGTAACATTGCCTCTTAATAGTCAAATGTCTAAGGACATTTTTAAATATATCAATTTTTAATGTTTTTCTTCTTATAAATATTTTCTTCTTATACACATTTAAAAATATATCCCTCCCTCCTCACATCCAGAGAGCCAGTCTTTATAATAAACAAGAAAATGTTAGGAAAAAAACTAATTAACATGTTGAAAAAATTTGACATTATATAAGGTGGGACATGGCATTAATCCATAGAAACATTTTAGTAAATATTGCCATAGCAAGTATTGTAATGACATTGCTCTCCTTACCACCAGTGGTACTGCATTTCCACCCTTGAGTATTTTTACCATGAGTTCCCTATGCCTAAGGTTCTCTTCTATCTTTTCTCTCCCCAAAGTTATACAGTTAATTACAGTTAGCATCACATACCTAGGTGTTGTTTTTTAACTATTAGATCTAGCTTGTTCACACCCTGGCAGCAGCTAGATGGTAGAGTGGGTAGAGTATAGTCCATCTCAGGCAATACCCTGGAAAGACAGTAGAAGACTTGGGAGCAATAAGCAGCAGTGACTTCTACAGGTCCTAGGCCAGAGATGGTAAGAAGGTCAGATGGTCAGAAGAAGATTATGGGGTCCTTTGCTGGCACTGGATGCCTGTCTCTGTTGTACTGTGTATATGCAGATCTGGGCCACAGTCCTGTGTTGCAGTCCCAGGGCAAGGAGAAACATTATCCTGCCAGAGATTGTGGCTGGAGTGGAACAGGAACCCTGATCAAAGTCATTACCAGGGCAGAAAAGAAACATGACTTCTCACAGAAAATAGCACAGTCCAGAAGAGTAGTAAACACACCTCTATTTAGATCATACCATCTTGAAATAACCTGAAATTTGGGACAGTGACCTTCTAACCAAGGAGCAGAGCCCAATTTTAACATGAATCTAAAAGTCAAGAAATAGTCTGGAAAATGAGGAGACAAATTTAAAAAGATCCTGCCCAAAGAAAGTTACTATGATGATAGGAAAGATTAAAACACAAACTCGGAAGAAAACAACAAAGACAAAACTATTGCATCCAAAGCCCAAAAATAATTTCTGGAAGAGCTTACAAAGTATTTTCAAAATCAAATAAAAGAAGTTAAAAAAGTTGGGAAACGAAATGAGACTGTCTCCCAAAAATATTTTTTAAAAGGTCAACACCTTTACCTTTACAAATTTAGAAATTTTTAAACATTTTTAAATGCAATGAGACAAAAAATACTGAAGAAAATAATACCTTAAAAAACAGAATAGGCTAAATGGTAGAAGAGGCACAAAAAACAAACCAACAACAAAAAGAGCTGAAAAGAGGGGCAGCCAGGCAGCACAGCAAGTAAGAGCACCGGCCCCAGAGTCACAATGAAATCCAAGCTCAGACACTTACCACCCACCCAGAAACACCTGGCTGTGTAACCTTGAGCAAGTTACTTAACCCCAATTGCTTAGGGGAGGCCAGGTAGCACAGTGAGTAAGAGCACCGGCCCCAGAGTTGGGATGACCTAGGATCGAACCCAGGCTCTGATACTTAGCACCACACCCAGAAATAACTGGCCGTGTAACCTTGAGCAAATTACTTAACCCCAATTGCTTAAAAAAAGAGAGAGAGCTGAAAAGAACTCCTTAAAAGGCAAAATTGACCCAAAGGAATAAAAAGATGTACCAAAATTCGCTGAAGAAAAGAACTATTAAAAAAGTAGAATTGACAAAATGGAAAAGGAGGTACAAAAGCTCATTAAAGAAAATATTTCCTTACAAATTAGAATTGGTCAATTGGAAACAAATCATTTCATGAGATGTCAGGAAAAAAATGAAACAAAGTCAAAAGAATTTTAAAAAATGAAAAAAAAAAGAAAATGTAGAAATCTCATTGGAAAAATAAATGACCTGAAAAATGATCAAAGTGAGCTAATTTAAGAATTATTGGACTACCTGAATGCCATGATCAAAAAAAGAGCCTAGGCATTATCTTTCAAATTATCAGGGATAGCTGCCCTGATAGTCTAGAATAGGAAGGTAAAATAGAAATCAAAAGAATCCACCATTCACCTCCTAAAAGAGATCCCAAAATATTATAGCCAAATCGCAGAGCTCCCAAGTTAAGGAGGAAATTTTGCTGGTATCCAGAAAGAAACAATTCAAATGTCATAGAACCATAGTCAGGACAATATAAAATTCAACAGCTTCTACATTAAAGGATTGGAAGGTTTGGAATATGATATGCCAAACAGCAGAAGATGTAGGATTTAAGGAAGAATCATCCAGCAAAATTCAATATTATCCTTCTGGGGGAAAATGAATATTCAATTTAAGAGAGAAATTTAAAGTATTCCTGATGAAAAAATCAGAACTGAATAAAACACTTTACTTTCCAATATAAGACTTTAGAAGTATAAAAAAGTAAACAGGAAAGAGAAATCCAAAGGTAATCAATAAAGTTAAACTTAATATTTCTATGTGGAAAGATGATACTTATAACTCCTAAGAACTTGCTCATTATTAGGACAGTTAGAAGCAGTATACATAGACAGAGAACATAGAAGTGAGTTGAATATACTGGGATAATATCTTTAAAAAATAAAATTAAGTGATGAGAAAGGAATGTATTGGGTGAAAGGGAAAGGGGGTACATTGTCTCACATAAAAGACAAGAAAAAGCTTTTATAGTGGAGGGGAAGAAAAGAGACATGAGGGGGAGTGAGTGAAACTTATTCTCATCAGACTTGGCTCAAAGAAGGAATAACATACACTCTTAGTTGAATATAGAAGTCTATCCTATCTTACAGGAAAGTAGGATGAGAAACAGACAAGAGAACAGAGTTGTACTCATAGAAGGGAGGGTGGATTGGGGAAGAATAGTCAGAGGGAATGCACTTTTGAGGAGGGACAGGGTGAAAGGAGAGAGAGAGAATGGAATAAATGAGGGGTAGAATGAAGGGAAATACTGTTAGAAATCACAACTGTGAAATTTTTTTGAAAGATGTTTCTCTGATAAAGGTTTCATCTCTCAATTGTATAGAAAAATGAGTCAAATTTATAAAAATAAGATCCACTTTCAATTGACATGTGATCCAAAAATATGAACAGTAAGTTTTCAGATGAAGTAACCAAAGCTATCTCTAATCATATTAAAAAAATGTTTAAAATCACTATTGATTAGAGAAACGCAACTTCTTATAACAACTCTTATATGCCATTATGCACCTATTTTATTGACTAATATGACAAAAAATGAAAATGATAAATGTTGGAGGGAAGTGGGAAAACCAGGACACTAATACACTGTTGTTGGAGTTTTGGACTTATCCATTCTGGACAGCAATTTGGAACTATGGCCAAATGGCTGTGAAATCAGCAATATCACTACTAGGTCTATATCCCAAAGAGATTTTAAAAATGTGCAAAAAATATTTATAGCAGCTCTTTTTGTGGTGGCAACGAATTGGAAATTGAGGGGATACCCATCATCTGGGAAATGGCTGAACAAGCTGTGGTTCATGATTGTCATGGATTACTTATTGTACTATAAAAAATAATGATGAATAAGACACTGTCAGAAAACCCTGGAAAGACTTAAATGAACTGATGCAAAGTGAAATGAGCAGAACCAGGAGAACATTGCGAAATGGTAACAGCAATATTGTACAACAATCAACTACAAATGACTTAGCCATTCTCAGCAATGCAACAGTTCAAGACAATTCCAAAGGAATTGATGAAAAATTTTATCCATCTCTAGGGAAAGAACTGGTAGAATTGGAATGCAGATCAAAGCCTACTTTTTAAACTTCATTTTTTCTTGTTGTTTTTGTTTTTATTTTTGTTTTCTTCAACAATATATCTAGCATGGAAATATTTTAAATGACTGCACATGTATAATCTATCAAATTTCTTGCCTTCTCAATGAGTGGGGAGGGGAAGGAAGGTGGAGAGAATTTGAAATTAAAAATTTATTTCAAATGTCACAAATTATTTTTAATTATAATTGAGGAAAATAAAATGCTAAACATATTTTTAAAACTTGGGACTAGGTATATAGATTTTTATATGCTATAAGTTATAGTCAGAGTGAGTTTATTAAAATAAAATGTTTATTTATTTATTTTGAGAAACAATATGACATATTATTCTAGAACAGAGGTTCCCAACCTTATTGGTCCTACCACCACCTTTTCAAAAAAGAAAAATTTACTTAACTCCCCCTCACCCCCCGGAAATTTACTTTCTTTAATCATTTAATGATTATTTTTAAAAAATTACACCATTTAAAAAAGATAATTTTTTTCAAAAATGGCACATCTAAAATTTAGTAATTCATTGTAAATAAGTGAGTTTTTTCCTGAACTGAAATTTTGATGACACAATATTGTGTAATGTAGCTGTATAGTGTTGTATCATAAAGAAGTCAACACAAGTACATATTCCTGCAAATGTATTCTGGACTGCCTGACAATGCACGTCATTTGCCTGCCAACAATTGCCTGTTAAGATCTATCAGCAGACTTGACATCTCATTGGTTATAAGTTGCATTTTGTGTGTTCATTTGAAACACAATGTGTTCAGTATGACTTTAACTCTGTTACACAACAGATGGAACATGTATGAATGCTTTTTTAAAATTTTTCTTCTCATCTTTCCTTATGCTTCCTCTGCCCCCTTATTCCACACACCCTTCCAATTGCACCCAAGGCTACTACCACCCCATGTATTGTTCCAATTAACCCCAGGGTGTAGTATCACCCACTTGGGAAGCCACTGTCTAGATTACTATACTTGGGTATTAGGAAGACCTGAATTCAGATATTAACATAGACACCAAGTAGCTATGTGACTTGGAACAAGTCTCTCATGTGTTTATGATCTACCATTTGCTCATCTGTAAAAATGGGTATGGGGAGGAATAAAACCTCTTGCAGTTATCTCCTAGGGTTATCCTGAGGTTCAGATAAGCTAATAAATGTAAAAGTGCTTCACAAAGTTCAAAGCCATGTATAATTGATGTTGAGCAGTAGCCTCTTTTAGTAGGCAGAAAATCAAAGTTAAGAATTTCCAGTGACATCATAGGTGTGGTCCACTACTCCAAAAGAAGGTGAACCAACTCTGTATTAAATGATATTGAAGTCCAAGTGTATAAAATAAAACTATAAAGCAAGCCAGAGATTTAGAAAATCAGATTCAAGCTTATCCATCAGCAGGAATGTTATGCTTCAGGATTATACCCTTAGAGGGCTAATGCAGTTATTTTAGAGACTGTGCCATTGTTCAAAACAGATTTGGAAGATTTCTTTGTGAATTACTCTCATAACCTGGGGTCTGTTACTTTGAAGAGTCTCAGGAGGTGTTATTCTCTTCCCTATATGGACACAGACCTAATTTTTGGAAATATCTAGAAATCCTAGGGAACCAATTCTAGCAAATAAAGTGAGTGATCAAGACTAGGTTATTCTTTTGCATGATGGAGATGTGTGTATAAATTTTCTTGGAAGGTCAGTTTTAAAGAGAAGCTCAAGTAGGATTTAAACAATAATTGAAGTATTAAAAATAGTCATATGATTTCCTTACATGAATGCTTTAAAGGATAACACTTGCTTGGATTCTGCAATAATCTTCCTTGGTTTAAAAGGGGGTCATCTTGCCAATAATAATGATTGATACATAGGGATTTAAAATTTACAGAATACTGAGCAGCTAGGGTACAATAAATAGAACACTAGACCTAGATTTATGAAGATCAGAGTTCAAATCCTTGCTCATTTACTAGCTGTGTGGCATTGGACATGCCACTTAATCACTCCTAGGCTCAGTTTCCTTATCAGTGTAATGGGGAAAATAATAGAAATAATAGAAAATAATAGAACTTATATCACAGGGCTCCTGTCAAGATAAAAAAGTAAAGCCCTATAGAAATGCTATGATGGTGGTGATGTTACTTTACATATAATGTCTCATTTGTGCCTCTCAAGAGTGTGGCTGGGTAGGTATGTATTAACAACTTCATTTTGCAGATTAAGGAACTAAGTTTCAGAGAAGCCCTGTAACTTGCAACACCATTGTGTAGAGAATGGATCTTTGTAATGTGATTTGACCATCTACTGCCCCAAGTCCAAAGCTAACATGTCCTCCAGTATTGCAAATGTTTCTGGTCACTTTCTTGCCCCAGTTCTTATGTCAGTATCTTATCCAGAGTGTATAGGGTATATCCCAGCCCTGCTCCTTACTTTTTGTACTTTAAAACAATGACTTTACTAACATTTAATCTTGGAACTTCAGTCACTGCCAGAGCCATCCTTATCCTGGAACATCCTGTGATTCTTACAACCTTCTCATCATGGAATATATACTCTGTAAACCTTCCTGCCCTTTGCCATTGATGAGTTGTTTCTGGTTCCTCCATTTTTGTGGAGGGTTCCATCCCACTTTATCTTAATTCTCCTCCCAGTCCTTTTCCTAATTTTTCTATTTTAAAATTGTGTCCTCTTATCAGGTATCTTCATTCCCCCATACAACCTTTGATTGTATTTATTAATAGTATTTTTTATTTGTTCATTCATCTGTTTATTCACCCATCCATCCATCCATTTTATTTATTATTCTCTGTGCTTAGTACACTTAATAAATATTTGGTTTCCTCCTTCCTACTTTCCTTCCTTCATTCCTTCCTCACTCTCTCCCTTCTTTCCTATTTTTATTCCTTCCTTCCTTCCTCTCTCCCTTCCTCCATTCCTTCCTTCCTTCCATTCTTTTTTTTTCTTTTCTAACTATAGCCATACTCTGCAAAAAGAGCTGAATGCCATCTTCATACACTGGGTAGTGTTGAAAAGCAGTTGAAATAATGGGCCTGATTTCACTTAAGCTTTAAAGATGATTAGTGTGGCTGTTTATACAGATTTTCCATCAGGGAAATACTTAGGTATTTCACATCAACTCACTTCTTAATGAATTGCTTCATTGAGAAGTCTTACAAAAGACACTTGAATTGATCCTTGTTGAATGATATTCCTTTTTTTCCCAGCTTCACAAAATATGTGAGGCAAAAAAATGAACCTGAGAGTTCACTCCTTTATTTTGCAAATGGGGAAACTGAGGTTTACTGTTTTGCCCAAGGTCACACACTATGTTAATGGCAGTCCTGGGATTAGAACCCATGTTTCTAAACTTCCAATCCATAGCTCTTTAATTTATACAAAACTCCCTCCTATCAAATTTAAATGTCTTTATGATGTGCTCAAGCAATGGTCATTAATTTCAATGTGGACCTTGGTTATACATTTTATTAGCAATTATGTGTTTTATCTTTTGTGGCGTTTGCCAATGTAGTTGCTTCATCATTAGAACAGCTGGAGTCAAAGATGATTTTTTTAATTGCAAAAAGGGAGGGAAGGAGAAAATGAACCATTATTTTCAAACTCTAGAGAACATTTATGTATCTTGACTTTTTCATGTTTTTGTTTTTTTACAAAAGTTTGACTCGATAAATTAATATGAACCATGTGACACAATGTATGAATAATTTCCCATTATTTCAAGTCATTCAATACACTTAGCCTTTGGAGCAAACTGGTAATTGGAAGATGAAATTCAGTGATTTAAGGGACCTCATTAGTTATTTAGTTCAAATTTTGACTGAATCATGAGTCCTCATCACAGAATTCTCACAGTTTCTAGCAATCTACTGCATGGATTCTTCCAGTGAAGGGGAACTAATCAACATTCAAAATGAACTACTGCACAAATGTAATTGTAAAAGAAAAAAATTGTTTTCTTTTCTCTTCTCTTTACCTTCCCTTACTCTCTTCCTTTGCTGTTCTCCATTTCTATGACCATTAGTGTAGAAAATTCCAGGTGATGAACCTTTATGAAAGGAGATTTGCAATTTCTCTGCAATTTCCAGGCTTAAGGAACAGCCTAGAGCACTGAAAGGTCAAATGAATTGCTCAGGATAACACAACCCCTAAGTGTCAGAAAGAGAATGTGGATTTAGTTCTTTCTGATTCCAAGTTTAGATCTGTTTCAGCTAGGAGAAACATCTTCTAGTTGGGAGAATTTGCTTCTAAGGGGCCTTAATCCATTTCCTTCCAGCTTCCACCATTGGTCCTGACTCTGCCTTTTGGTGTCAAGTAGAAGAGGAAGTTACATTAACATTAATAATATTATTTTGGCCTTACATGGTGAAAATAGTTCCATATTGGTTGGGGTCTATACATAGTTCCCATAATTTATGTGTGTAATCATAAAATTTGGTTTGGCCACAATTCAACCCTGGTTAGACCTCTAGCTTCAATGAGCCACACTCTTGATTTTTTGGTCAATATTTACAAAGAAGCTTGTTTGAAATCAATAATCATTTTTTTTAAATTTTCATCAATCTTGTCATCTCACTAGATTGTTCTTTCCAAACAAGGTAGCTCTGAAAGCTAAAAAATTTCAAATAGTTCAAGAAAACAAAAACAATATAGTAAACTCAAAGTGTTAAATCGACCTTTTAATCACTTCTTGAGATTGGGAGTAGTAGATTTCAAGGACACCCTAGATTAGAGAGACACTTTGGATACCCGCCTACATTGACTTCACAAATTCTCATTCTCCATGCTTTTCCGTGCCTTCTAACCATATAAGCAAGAATGGCTTAATCGGGCACTTAACATCTCTAACTTTTCTCATTAATACTTATTAACATGTGTTTCTGATTTGTGAGAATCCACTCAATAAGGAGGCTAGTCTTGGCCCCAGGTAATACCATCTTCTATTTAAAAAAGAAAATAAAAAACCCTTAATGATAGTGCCTTCTCTCTGTTAGTTATCTCCAATTTATTCTGTTTGCATCCTATTTACACATAGTTCTTTTAAAGTTGTCTCTTCCATTAGACTGTGAGGTTCTTGAGAGCAGGGATTGACTTCTGCTTTACTTGGTAGCTTCGGTGCTTAGTATAATACCTGGAACATAGTAGGTGCTTACTGACTGATACAGTGCCACCCCTCATTTAGGGCTTCAGCTACTGCTTCTGTTAGACTACGTCTCTCTTATTAATGATTACTTGGTGGCAACTCAAAGTTGTATTTATGTAGCTACTTCTGTATCTATTACAACCATCAATCTCTGTCCAGCTCCAATGTGCTGATATCCCCTTCTGTCTCCTTAAATGACCCCTAACCAGGTTAGTTTACTATTTGAAAGGATTTTTGTTTGTTTATGTTTGTAGCAGAGGCAAAACTAGCACAGGGCTACCATGGCTTAGCTCTAAAGTACTGATACAGTGAATGAGGGGCAATATTCCTGATTCTTTTTTACCCATGATGCCAATAATGTTGGGACTACCAAAGGAGGATGACTAGAAGTTCATGAAGCCTAGAGACTCACCACAGAGAAGAAGCAGCCTTCTCCATGTCAGTGCTGTGGCAGGAGGACATTTGCCCTGCTTCTTCTTCACTCTAGGGCAAGGTCTCTTACAGACCAACTTTCCCATCCCATGATACAACCAACTCTACGTGACTAGGTAGACTGCCCTTCCACCTCCTGGTGTTACTTACCTGCCACCTAGAATACCTGGGGTCAGTGGATGAGAGGTAATGGTGGTATGGGCCAGATGCTGGTTATCCTTTAAAAATCACCAAAATATACTGCAGGACATTTTCACAGGAAAACAAAGTGCATGTTATAGCTCTAGCTTTGAGAACATTTAAGGGAACAAAGGTAAAACAGAATTCTTACATATTACAGAACTGTCCATTTTGACAACTGCAGAATGTTATGTTAAAATAACCAGACTCTGGCCATGAGGGCCAACACACACCTCCTTGGACCACATGATCCTTTCCTAGTGTACCATGGCTATAGTTTGAGCACTTTATACTTTGCTCCATCATCTCTGCTTGGGGGCAAACTCACAAAGGTCAAAAGTGCCTGAGATGTACCTTGCAATGAATCAGCCATTTGAAGTCCTATCTTCCTGCCACCACTAGTTTTTACCTTTTGAAATCCTCTGAAGGCTTGATCTTGGTGGAGTCAGAGACCCCTCTGTCCTCTTCGAAAGAAATTCCTAATAGCTTAAAATGCCTTTCACAAAGAAGTAACCTGTAGTCATACCTGCTTGGGATTTCTGCCCACATCTAGGACCTGGACATTTCTTAACGAAATATTTACCATTTCTTTTTATTAACATTTCTTAATATTTCTTTTATTTGATAAAATGACGCTGTAAAAGGTGTCATTGCCATTCCTGGTCCTTGCATTTACCACCAAAAGAGCTGCCTCACCAACCTCACAGGAAGGATGGTCAGAAGACTTTTGATTCTCATGATTGCCTGGGGGACAGAAGTCTGGTTATTGGGCCCCACTGCATCTGATTCCTTTTGTCAGAGATTCTGCTCGAGGCTTTCCACATCCTCCTTAAGTGTTTCTCCTATGGGAGTGCATGTGCCTTTGATCCCATTTTATTTGAGATTACTTAATTGTTCAGCATGCTGACAGTATTATTCAACCACCAGACACCTGTACTCCTTTGGTGTTGACTTTCTGATCCTTTTATAAATAGAAAAAGAAAAAAACAAAGAAACACGCTCTTATAAGCAGTGGGAAAATGGCAGACTAAAACCCGTTCAAACCCAGTGAAAGGGTTTTTCAATTAGACTGGTAAATACTCTGCTCCAGAAGCTCATTAGGAGGAAAAAAAAACTAATTAGGGAAAAGGAAGGTTTAGGTGCTTTGGGAGAACATTGTATACTTGACACCCTGTTGAGATCTTAAGCTACATTTATGTAATGCAAGTTAGACATAAGCTAGAATCTCAAAGAAAATGGGATTTAGGCATCCCATCACTTAATTACAGGGAATTCAATGGACCCATGAAACCACAGGTCCTGGGAGGGGCTGAGCAGAGATTGTTCTTAATTCAATGTTGACAGCTGTTTGTAATTCAGGAGAGGGAGAAGATACAGTGGGGTCCAGAGCAGAGAGGAAACAATTGACTAAAGGCATAAAAATGATAATAATATTAATGTTAATAATAACAATAATAATAATTTGAAAGCCTGCTTCCAAGCAGGAAAAAAAAACTTGTACAGAAATATTTGGAATGTTGGAGGCATGATGAAGTTGTCACGTGGCCAATCAGAAACTGAATTTTCTGAGATATTTTTCTTATTTCTCTTCCTTCTCTACAGCTTACAACTTTTGGTCCCAAGATATTGAATTCTTCCCTATATTAGGCAACACCTATTACATGTACATTGAGCAAATATGGCTCTGTTAGTATGGCTTTGGGTGCAGCTTCTGATCGATGCTGTCTGTCTGTCTCTGTGTATACACACACACAAACCGCCCCCCCCCACATATATATATAACTTAAAATGACTTAAATATCAGGTAGAGGAATTTATATAATAGCCTTTAGGCATATAGATAAATAAATGTATGTGTGTATATATCCACATGTATATTAGATATGTGTGTGTGTGTTTATTTCAATCAAGAGAAAGTCATTTTCCAGTTATCATTTTGGTGGCTGTGTTGAGGATGGGTTGTAGTAGGAAGCAACTTAATGCAAGGAGATTATTTAAGAGGCCACTACAATAATCCAAACAAGAGCAGAGAACAAAAGAAAATTTACAAGGAGGCAAATAAAAGATGAACAGCTCTCAACTGCTCTCAACACAATGCATGGTATTTAGTATATAGGCTTTCTTGAAATGAAAATTTATTGTTATTTATTTTGGATCCTCTCTTATGTTCTTCTGTGCACATGATATGCTTTTATTCTTTTCTTTGTATTTAAGTTTCAATATTTAAGGTTATGATGTTTATTTTTCTTTTCTCTCTTGTGTTTTTGCGTTCTGGTGTTTGAATATAAAGTTAAAAAAAAGTGGGGGGAGAGAGAGAGGGGTGTAGGAGAGAGGAGAGAGACAGAGACAGAGAAAGACAGAGACAGAGAGAGACACCTGAACAAGGGTAGTAGTCATACACTTGGAGAAAAGGAGACACATGTGAGAAATGTGGATGTAGGTTCAACAAGACTTGGCAACTGCCTGAGTGTGGTAGGAGTAGAAGATAATGCCCAGGTTGTAAAGCAGGGTCACTTAGAAAGATGGCAGTGACCTCAACAGAAATATGTCTAAAGGAAATTGGCCTTCAAGGAAAATATGATTAATTCTCTTTTGCATATTTTGAGATGTGAGATGAATGTGGAGCTTCTAGCAAAGGGGAAAAATTGTCACTGAGAAGGCACAGAAAAACCATAAATTAGTTTGTAAACCTTGAAACTCTCTGTAAATGTAAATAATAATATCTCATTGGTTTGGATCTGCCAGACTAAAGGCATCTCCATTCCCAGAAAAGGCACTTTATCAGAGACCCAAACACTACATTATTGCTGTTTTGTTGATAAAATTATAATAATAGCATAGGGGGGCTCAGGTACCTCTGATGGATCACATAACATTTATTACTTCCTTACCATTGCCCAGAAATGGTCACAAACTACAGTGAAAGAAGAGAGAGAATGCAGGCTGTATGTAGGGCAGGGATTCTAAATTGTGATCCGATCATTTCCTCCACTTTGTAGATTTCATGGTACTAAATGAGTGAAAACTCTTTAAACAGCACCTTGCTTGCCCAGAGATTTAATTCTCTCAAAGGAGGTAAATATGTAATCCATCCAGATAAAATAAATCCTTTTAGCACTTAGCTCACACACCTTTTGAAGGGTGCAGCACATTTATTCATGAGCTGATGTATCAGAAAGTGTCTAGGAAATCAGAAGAAACTTTGAATTGGTTCTTGACCCCCTGTGGTGTAGGGATATGGTCAAACAGCAAAATTGTGTTTTGTGTTTACAAAGACACTCTGTTCAGAATCAAAGACAGCATCAGGATCCTGAGTGTTTGAGAATTTTCATCTTTATGCTTATGTGACCAGAGAATTTTTCTGGGTATTATCTTTCCTGCTAACTATGAACTGTTTGACTGTTTATCCCTGAGCAATCATTAATTGTTATTGCTTTATATTGTTATAATTAATGAATATTTGGTGTTAATTTTTGAAGTTTGATCTTATTTTCTTAATTGTAGTTTATTTTCATTGGAAAAAAGGAGAAATTAGTTTCGTACCAAAAGACCCATGTTCATGTAGTTGATAAAGATTGGCTCTTGCTTTCTCTATTATGTGTAATTCAACCTGAAATTGTTGCACAGGAAAATGTCATGCACCCCTGTATGGAGACATAATTATTGTCTTCGAGTATTTCAGTGGCTAACATGAAAGAGGGATTCCCCTTTTCCTGCTTGACCTCAAAGGGCAGATCATGGAGGTGGATGGGGTAGAAGGACAGAAGTTGCTGTTAAGCTTGATGTCAGAATAAACGTTCTGATAATTAGAGGCGATCGAAAGCAGTCTTCCTCAGTGGAAGTCTTTAACTAAGGAATGGCTGTTTGTGGGCTAGGGTATAGAATCTGGGAACTCCCTTGCACTCTCTTTGAATCTTCCCCCTGGATCTGGTGTCTGGCTGACTGCATAAACCTTCCATCATCAGTATGATTGAATCTCTGTTACCCTTAACCTAGCCTAGCCCTCCATTGTCTGTTACCTTTTAGCTGTTTCCCACCCATTCTCTTGGTTCCTGGATTCTTTTGGTTCTCCTCTGTTCCATCAGGATCCTCCTTAGACTCCTCCTCAAGACCCCCCCCAAACCCCTCTTCTGGATTACCTCTAGATCCCTCCCACAATCTTTCTGTATTATAAGATCCATCTTGACTCCATGAAGGGGCTCAGATTCAATCTAGCTCAGAATCAGTCAGATTGTTTCAGCCCACTCACAAATGCTCAGGCTCCTTAAGAGTCTATCCGATGTGGTGAATCTTTAATAAACTTTGTTTTACTTTGGCTGAGAGAAGGCTTGAGTTGAATTCATTTAGCAGGACCCAATGTGTCAGTATTTTAGGGTCTCAAGCAGCCCTGAACTTTAAACCTTAACATTTAGAATTGGGTTCTTTTCTAGATATGAGCTGTATTTGATGACTGTTGAGGTTCCTCCAACTCTAAGATTTTAGGATTCTAACAGATAAACCTCTCCGGTTGCAAAAGCAGGAATGGAGTCTGATTATTCCATTCTGTGAATTAGGGCTTAGTCTTTAATACTCAGTTCTTTCCTGCTATCTAACAGAAACTGTGCTAGGCATTGAAGATGCCATGACAAAAGTGAGAGAGTCCCTCTTTTCAAGGAGATAATGAGTCACAATTGTTAATCTGTGAAGGACACTTGTTGATCATTCACGGTGTACAAAATACCCTACTTGGTGCTAATAGGCATGCAAAGAGGAATTATCCTGTGGCTCGGCCTTCTGGGCATTTATGGCCTAGTGTTAGAGCTAAGGCATGTAGACCATTGTCCATAAGGTAAAGGAGTACAATAGAGGTGTTGGAACGGAAACCTAGACTGAGGTGATACCCTCTTCTTTGAGTTTCTAGCTCAGCATTTCTAATTATGAAAATATTTTAAGATCATGGGTGTGGCTGTGGGAGAAGGGAGATATTTTGCTTCCCCCACATTCCATGCCTTATTTAGATCATCATTTTATGAAGTGCCTTTGACCTTCCTAGTACTAAAGGATAAGATTAGAGGAAACTGAAGATCACAGATATTCTCACTTCAAAGTTCAACCATGGTTCTACTTCTGAAGTACCCTCTTGTGTTGTGTCTGACTCACAGGCACAACCTGGAACATCTCAGATGCAATCAAGCCTTGATTAGCCAGTCTGATTCAACTCAGTAAGAATTTATTGAGGGCACTCTACTTAATGCTGGGAAAACAATGCAAAAGGAAAGCAATTATCCACAAGAAAATTACATTGGTAGTTAAATGGCACAATGGATAGAGTGTTGGAACTAAAGTCAAGAAGATCTGAGTTTGAATCCTGTCTCAGACACGCAATAATCATATGACTAAGGGCAAGTCACTTAACCTGTCTTATCTACATCTCTAAAATGGGGATAGCCAAATACCTCCCAGGATTTTGCATATCAAATGAAATAATATATGTAAAGTGCTTTGGAAATCAGAAAATGCTATGTAAAAGCTTTAACTGTTGCATTCTATTAGAAATCTAGCAGGAAAGTTACTAACATACCATTGGATGAATAATTTTTAAGGGAGGGAGGCTTCCTAAAAAGACATTACTGTATTTGTGGCATATGAATTCTTATTGTCTTCAGGCACTAAGGGAACTTTCCCTGAACTGATGTCTGGTTGCCTTTCCATCTTTTCTTTTAGATTTCAGCCTAACTCTGGGACTTGTAGACACCTTTTCACTGATAACCCATCTTTCCCTTGGCAAAAGGATTATTTTCTCTTGTAGAATAGAAATGAAAGTATCCTCTGTGTCAAAGAAAAGTCACATGAATACAGAAGCGAGGGATAGTTTTTAGCATTCCCTGAGCTTCTTTGTAAACTTTGTTAAGAAAAAAAGCAAACCTATAATTTAAGAGTTTGAAAAATTAGGTTTTAGATGTTTTGTAGTCATGCCTGTTACTATTCAACTATAAAAAGGATGAAAAGAGATGACATCACAAGTCTTGAATATTCTGGGTAGTGCATGGGTGGACATATCAAGGGAGCCTAGGGCTAGAGTAAAAAAAAAAAATGAAGCTCAGGTCTGGCTTCAGATTTGCTCTGTAACTCTGGGCAAGTCACTTAATGTGTGCCTACACTTTCTCAGCTGTAAAATGAAATCATAATGCAGGAGAGGAATTAAGAGGTCAGTGCTAAAGTCTACCACTCTGCTCTCAGAAAGAAGGGTTAACTGGGATGGACATATATGCTCCCTTAAATGTTGTTCTCCTAGGTAACATGATTGGATTCCATCTAACTTTTGAATGGTTTATAATTTGAGAGGAAAGGAGATCCTAAGTTCTTTATCCAAATCTTGACCCTTTCCCCATCTAATACTATTCCAAAATGAACACATAGCAAATAGCAAAGAAACTCATTTTTTGAATTCTAGTGAAACAGAAATTAGAGAAGGTATACTGAGGACATTATATAATGCTAGACAACACAGAGTGAAGCTTTCCCATTAGGAGTGGAGCTACTCAGTCAACGAAGACAGAGGGTCATTATTTTCACCCAGGAGAAACTCCTGAAGTCTCTAGAGTAGCAAGATGGGGATAGATGCGTGGTAGAGACTTTCCTCTCCCCTCATGTCTTCCCAGACTGTTTTCCTTCAGTGACCTGTAAAGGGCTTGGGATCTTCCATCTTCTCTCTCAAAGCTGACTTGATGCTCAAAGAAAGCTTGAAGTTTGACCAGTCCTCAAGTAGGCACTGCTGAGAACTGAGTCTTTCAGTCTTTTGCCACCTCTACCCTGCCCCTCATATAGAGCTGGGCCTTCATCTGCATCAATGAGGAGAAAGTTCCATAGCACTGAGTTTTGGGATGGGGGAACCTTGATCTTCTTGGACTGTATTTCTTGCAGTAAACTATTGTGCATGCCCAGAGTTTGCGTTACTGTCTGTGTTATCTTTATTTACACAGTTGCAGTTAGTACATAGAACTTTTTGGTCCTGCTTATCCCATTCATCTTCCTTTCATTCAAATCTTCTCTGAGGGCTTCATATACCTAATTCCCAACAACACAATATCATTCCATTATATTCAAATATCATAATGTGTTCAGATATCCCCCAAATATTTAGCATATCTTTGCTTTTCAGCTTTTTATTATCACAAATAATAACCTTCAATTCTCCTCTAATTTTATAAGGGCATATAACTTTTTAGCATTTATTTTATTTTTCTCTTTGGGATTCTTTGAAGTTTAAATTGTAAGAATCTTATTTATATCTAATTTTTGTCAAACTGCTTTCAATTTTCCCCTGCAGTTCTTGTGGACTAAAACTCTTCTCCCCTAACAGTTTGTCTTCTTGACTTTATTGAAAAATAGCCTGCTGGGAACATTTTTTTTCTTCAGCTTTGTTTATCTCATCTAGTCTATCGACCATCTTTTTTCCTTTCTTTCTTCTCTTCCCTCTACCCAGGCCTCAAATACAATCCCGTTAGCATGCATGTTCTGACTCACTTTCTTCTCCAGGGTAGCTGGACCTGCCCCTCAAGTTTCTACGATACCCCAAAGGAGATTGGAATGTCTCCTTTTTGAAGAAATTGATCAAGCTCCATCATTTTCCAATTTACTATCTATCCTCTCATTTTTAAAGTAAGGAACTGAGGCTTAGTTCTTTTTTTTTTCAAAGGCAAATTCAATAGCTCTAAACATCACAGGAAGCACCTGACCCTCAGGTCTTCTGACTTGAAATCCATTGTTTTCTTTCCCCAGTTCAAATTCTCTAACATGAAATACTTAACAGTGTTATTGGGAGGAAATTCTAAAGCTTTAGAATATGTACCTACGAAGTTATTTATTGAATATCAAATTGAAAATCATTGCTTAAGTAAAATCAGTCATGAAGAATTTAAAGAAAAAATATGATCCCAGCTCTCATGGAGCTTAGGTACCACAGGGGCAAACTCTATAAAAGTATATGGGTTTGGGGGGAAAGGGGAAGCTACAAAGACTACAGTCTTATTGTAAGATTAAACAAGATTTCCAGAGAGATACAACAACAGTGGTAGCTTTACTTGAGAAAGGGAAGGCTAGTTGATTGAGTAAACCATCTGAGGATTATTTAAGAGGAAGGAAAGATGGAAATAAGCATTTATTAGGTATCTGTACTAAGACATACTTTACAAATAATATCTCATTTGATCTTTTCAGCAACCCTGTGAGGTAAATGTATTATTACTTCCATTTTGCATTTGAGAAAACTGAGATAGATAGATATTAGGTGACTTGCTGGGGGATGCAAAGCTAGCAAGGGTCTGAGGCAGGATTTTTATCCAGGGTTTCCTGATTCAAGGCCCAGTGCTTTATCCACTGCATGGCCTAGCTTTGGGGAGGTCTGGAGGGGGTGCAATATGTAACATCAGATGGACTTGCTCCTATTTATCACTGGAGATACCTAAGAACATGTTCACAATCTATCAGTAGGGAACCTATGGGTTCTCCTGCTTGCCAGGTGCTATATATTCTTCTAGTGATTGTGAGGAGTAGGGATATAGGACATTGAAGTCAGATGAAGTCAGTTATCCTTTAGAAGCCCTTAGAGAAAGAGACAATGAATTCCAATGCTCAAATCTCTCACAGGATTAGGAGGAAAAAAAAACTAGTTTTGTAACATGGTCAATATAGCATTTTCCAGAATGGGTTGCTATAGTTAAATCAAATATTTGGGGAACCATGGCATTCATTAGGAACTAGATGGATTGTTTGTTAATTTTACACATAACATAAGCTCTTCCCTCCCTACCTTCCTGGTGTTACCAGTTGGAATGTTTCCCTTTCCTCTTGGCCCATCTCAGAGGCTACCTCCTCCATTAAGGCTTCTTCCCCACCTGTTTTATGTTAAAATTGATGCCTCTCTCCTCAACTTTCTCACAGACCTTTTCCTGATGTACTTTGTGATTCTCTCTCTCCTCTCTCTTTTTTCATAATTATTTGTGTACCTGCTTATGCCCCTAGTAGATTGTAAGGTCCCTGCTAATAGGATATGGTTTGTTCTTAGCTTTGTATCTCTAGCACCCAGTTTTCATGTAAAAAGTGCTCAATACATATTTGTCCATTGAATGAATGAATGAAGAGGGGATGTCTTTTTATAGCAATAGCATTGAAGTAGGAGATGAGAACTATGTTCTAGAACACACTTTCAAATATTTTCTATCTCTGTGATATTGGACTAGTTAATCTCTCTCTGGACCTCAGGTCCCTCATTTGAATAAGATAAATAATGATTTATTTGATTGGAAATAGGCAACTGCACCATATATCCCTTGAAGTTATTTCTAGATACAGGATAAAAGTAGGAATAATGACTGCACCTGCGATTTCATTGCTATGGAGAAGTCCTGAATAAGAAAAGCTATTTCAACACTTTGTAGGTTGGTATCTTCTCTGAATTTATTCTTCTTAGAAGCTGCCAAGGGCACTTTGATTTTTAATATCTTGAATAGGGTTACATAGCATGTGTCTGAGGATGAACTTGAATCTATGTTTTCCTATCTTGAAGCCAACTCTCTATCCACTGAAGTCATCTCATTCTCTCTCCCTCTCCTCCTGTGCTCTGTTAGTCTCTTTCTGACTTTTTCTTCCTCTCCCTCTAATATGATCTCTCCCTCTCATGCTCTCTCAATCTCTCTCTGTCTCTCTGTCTCTGTCTGTCTGTCTGTTTCTCTCTCTCACACACACACATACACACTCTAATTATTCTTGGGATTTTTTGTTTAACAAATTCCAAGAATCTTTATTTTATGAAATTGTTCCACTATTTAGAAAAAAACTTGTGAAGAAAATGAGATATGCTTATCAGAAACATGATGAGTTCTGTAATCCAGCTCAAAAGGGACAATGTTCAGATTTTCTGTTCAGTGGGTTGCAGAACACCACTGTTCATGCCATTAACACCACTGCCTGTGTCTTTGGCTCCTGTAGCTGATGATCCACAAGCAGCTCCTAGTTCCACCAGGGTTATTCCACGTGCAGTCATATTACAACAAGAAGAACTCAGCAGGATTGAGAGAGTTTCACTGGATAATGCTAGCTAATTAAAGTGAAAATTCTGTTCTGAGCCTGTCTTCTGGATATGAGGATAACATGATCTGGGCTGGTAACATCATCATTGTTGCGTAGGACAAAAGTTCTTTTCAGCTTTTTGAAAAGTTTCCTGCATAAGGAATAAGTACATTTCCCAAAATGTTCAATGACAATTCATCACATTGTAAAATGAGGATTGTTTCCCCAGAGGATCCCTTTGCTGATTTTGCCCAGATGTTTCCATTGCTGATAACTCATAAAAGATGATCTTTCTCTCATTTTCCTTCACACAGTCACATATTTACTGAAAAAGGGAGAACACATGTAGAAGTTTCCACACAGATTTGGAATCATAGTCTATTAAGTGTGGAAGTGACCGCAAAGATCGTCATCCAGCTATTCCTACAAGCAGCCATAGCAACCTCTCTTTTACCATTTCTAATATAATTATTATTATTATATGGTTTATAAAACATTTTATTCATGTCATATTAATTGAACTTCACAAATTTAATTGATGTTATTATGTTACAAATGAAGAAACTTGAGTGTCAGAGCGATTAAGTGATTTGACTGAGACCAACCAGAGATTCACTTTGAACCCAAGTCCACTGTTCTTTCTGTCAGATCCAGTGATGAAAAACTTAATATCCTGTTCCATTGAAAGTGACATCAGACTCTTACTGTGTTTATCTCTCTGCTATCAGTTATTTCCTCTCTATGTATATTTGTGTGTATACACAATCTGTTGTCTATCACAATTAACTATCTTTCATGTCTCTTCCTATCATGAGTCTATTATATTTTTACCTAATCTGTCCTTATCATCTATCATATCTTTTGTCTATTTATATAAATTATTTTATGTGTCATCAATTTTTTCTTTCTGCCTATCACCTATCAATCTGTCTTTTATCTAGTTTAAGTTTACACTGTCTAATTTTAACCTGGCAGTTTAACTAATTTGAATTGATCCTGTTTAATCTTGTTTCCTATCTGTTTTTCTGTCTTGTTCATTCAGTCTTGTTTAACCCTTTGTGATCTCACGGACCATACTATGCCAGGCCCTTGTCCATGAGTTTTCTTTTTGAAGATGCTGAAGTGGTTTGCTATATCCTTCTCCATTGGAACTTTTTCTCAGAACTCTCCACTATTGCCTGTTCATCTTGGGCAATCCTGTATGACACAGCTCATAGTATCATTGAGGTATGCAGACCCCTATGCCAGGACAAGGCAGTGATCCCGAAGCTGTGTTTTTTTTTTCTTTTATCTGGACATATATAAAGCTGAAACTTATTACTCTATAAACTTTTGTTTCCTTCACAGAAAAAAGAAAATGTACTTCTCACAAGCCCACACATGATATGGTTGGAAGCCTATAGCTTGGGAAAGGTGCTGAGAAATGCATTTCAGCAAATTGCTTGCAGGTGGTTGGAAGGTAAATGAGGCTTCCTAAGAGCCTGCTTAGAGGTGCATGCAAACACTGAAGACTGTGTAAATGACATCTCAGCAAAATGTTACAAGCTTAACCTTTCCTTGCATTCTGCCCAGCAGTAGATACAAAGCAAACCATCAAAATGTCAAATGGCAAAAATAAATAGGAAAATCCAATCAACTACTCAATAGGCTTGAGTTCCCTTGAGCTCCCTTCTGGTACCTGCAGTATTCTTGAAAACCCTGGGGAAATCTCATTGACTTGCTGGTCATTTCAGAATGTACCATGGGAGAAAGACAGGGCCGACATAGCTTTCAGTGTATTGACAAAAGATTGTGACAGGATGAACCAAGGGCAGTATATTAAAAAACAAATCTTTATTTCTAGGTTTGTGGAGAAAATCACAAAAATGTCCCCTCCTTGGTACCAGAGTAAGAGTCTAGCCGATCTACCACTGAATCAATGTTTGCATTGAGATCAAAGATGAGACATTTTAAGATTCTTCTTTTATTGCCTCTGTAAGCCAGGAAAGAAGGCTAACATGCATAGAAGCATAAAGGACATCTGTTAGCTGCATATGGGATGTGCTTTCAGAGATGCAGAAGAATCTCATTGTCTTAAAAGATAATCTTCCCCACAGCTATCCAATACAAACATTTCCATGATTCTGACATTGTTCTTTTCGCGTTTTTGGTTTTCCATACCATTACTGTCCAGATCTTCCGAAGAGAAGGATCACTTGAAACTGGTCATTCCCTTTAGTCGCCTTACTGGTAACAGCTAGGTGGTGCCATGCTGCAGAGAGCACTGGGCCTGGAGTCAAGAGGACTCATCTCTCTTAGTTCAAATCAAGTCTTAGATACTCAGTAGCTGTATGACCCTGGAAAAGTCATTTAACCCTGTTTGCCTCTGTTTCCTCATCTGTAAAATGAGCTAAAGAAGGAAATGGCAAACCATGACAGTGTCTTTGCCAAAGAAACCCCAAATGGGATCACAAAGAATCAGATTTTACTGAACGATGACAGAAATATTTTAGTGAAATCATGTACATTATTCTGAATGAGCTTTCTTACAATCATGGTTTGATTGGAAGAGGAAAATATAGATTCTGTATCTGAGGGATGTTAGAAGGTCACTATGGGGAAATGACAGGGACACAGAAGTGGGTGACTAGTAGCACTAGAACACCAATGTCAATCATTTCATTATTTAATCTTTGGTTAGCCCTGATGTTTTAGTTTTAGAAATAACTTAATTCTTTATCACTGGAACTCCAACTGGGAAACTATCAAAGACTAACTTTGTTATTGTGTTAGTAAGGAAGCAGATTAGATACTATATCAGTTTGGATAAGTCTCAATATTTGAGAAAATTAAAAAAAAACTGCAGCCATTAGATTAATATGGGTCTATGGCACAGGTCCAAGCTACCACTTTTATGGATTCCACACTTTCTAAGAATTGGCTCTTTGGTTTTCATCAGAGAGACACATTGAAAAATCTTTAATCTTTAAAAATCTTTATTGATCATTCGGAAAATGACTATAATTAAACTTTCAGATATGTTCAGAAGTAAGATTTATTGAGATCTTTTGATATCATCTGGAAAGGCATTATCACAATTACAAAATTTTTAAATTTATTTCTGAGCATGCACTGGTCACAAGTAACAGATTCCTTTTACAAGATATCGTACCACCAAAGTGTTCAAGAAATGGGAGCTGACATGTATTGAATCTTCAGAGTTAAAGTTGTTTTCATTTTCCATCAATTTTGGCCTACATTGTCAAGTACCTGAGGAATGTTCTAGTAGCATCTCAAATTTAATATGTTCCAAACAGAACCCATTATTTACCATCCCATTTTTCTTCCAATTTTTTTTATAGGGAGTACTACACCATCACTCAGGCTGCCCTACATTTCTTTTTTTTTAAATTTATTTTATTTTTAATTCACAGAACAAAACAAGCAAACAAAACAAAAGAGTACAATGAAAGAAGATGATTACACATGAAACTGCAAATATACCATGTACAACTTGCTATTCCCTGCAAATGAACAACAAAGTTATCATGTAGATTTATTTTTTCCCCCTTGCTGTATACTTGATTGCTCCTGTGGATCCTTATAGTCAGACCATTTTGCTACTAACTGTAAGTAGCTTATGTGGTTTCATTCCCTGCAAGCACTCAAAGTCATTAACATTGGCTTTGGTAGTCTGAACTCTCAGAAAATTATGTATGGAACCCACTGCTTAAGGAGATTTTACTTTCCTAAAGAAATAAAGGATGAATAATTCTGTCCTGTTTTCTGGGGATAAAGATTGAGAGCCATACCTAGGAAAAATGGGTTTAGTGTAGTGATATACCACATAGGGAAAGCTGTGGAAAACCTTTGACAGGGAATCAACAAAAAATAATGGGATCTTTTTTGCCCCTGAAATGATGCATGAATCCTCATAGCTTTTTCACAGTAAATTTTTGATCTCTTAAAATAAATATTTGAGATTCTGCTTCTCACAAGTAGAAATAAAACTTTTTTTTTGGTTCAGTAATTTTTTTTTCAGTTATGTCCCATTTTTTGTTGACCCCATTAAGAGTTTCTTGGCAAGGATACTAAAGTTGTTTGCCATTACCTTCTCCATCTCATTTTAGAGATGAGGAAACTGAGGCAAACAGGTTAAGTGACTTGCCCAGGGTTACACAGCTAGTTAATGTATGAGGTCAGATTTGAACTCAGGAAGATGAATTCTCCTATCTCCAGACCTGGCACTCTACTCTGCCACCCAACTGCCCACAAAATTGTCTAGAGTCATTTTTAATACTATCTTCATTTCTCTCTCTCTCTCTCTCTCTCTCTCTCTCTCTCTCTCTCTCTCT
>NW_027185804.1:14182314-14207519 GCF_028583685.1 Petaurus breviceps papuanus
TATATATATATAATCTTTCTTTCCAGTCTGTCTAGCTATCAATTTATCTAGACTATCTATCCATGTCAACTAATGTACCTATAGGTAGGTAGTATAGACTGATAGATGGATAAATATAGAGATAATGAATTAAATTATGAAAAGAACTGTATCTGAAATGAAGTAACTTGGATTTGAGGTCATACCTCTGACAGTAATGGAATAAACTTAGTTGTCTCATTTTATCTATCTGAGCATCAGTTTGCTCCTCTAGAAGGTGGGAATAATAACATTTGTACCACCTTGAACTCAGTTCTGTTATGAGATAGTTTGTGGGCATTTATAAATATATGTGTATATCTCTTATAGGAGATTATAAATAATGTATTTCATACACAGAGAGATGCACATATAAGAGTTTTTTACACACAACTATAAAAAATAAAACAATTCACTTCAATTGTGGCTTTAGATATAAGGGACTTTCCTGATTCCCCCTTCAGCTTTGTGTGCCTCCACAGTGAGATTGTCTTGAATTTCTTTTTTCATTCTTCTGGGTAAGTGTTGCCTCTTCTGATAGAATGCAAGCTCCTTTCTTGTAGGAGGATTATTTCATCTTTGTGTTTATATTTCAGTACCTAAAACAATCCTGAACATTTTGGAACCACTCAATAAATGTTCGTTGGCTGATTTACTTTTTATTTATCTTGATCATATGTATATATGTTTAGATATATACTTTATATTATTTAATCATCAATCATTTATTAAGCACCAATTGTGTTATTGGAAAAGACTCATTTCAGCCCTTGATCTGAAGATTCTTTTTTTTTTTTGCTTAATAGTCTCAAATAATTTGATATAGTTTATACATAATAGTCATATTGTGAAAGACTTAACTATATTTCCCTCCATTTTATCCTGCCTCCCATTTATTCTATTCTCTCCTTTAACCCTGTCCCTCCTCAAAATTGTTTGCTTTCTATTACTCCCTACTCCAATCTTCCCTACCTTCTATCATTCCCACCCCCTCTTATCCACTCCCCCTCCTATTTTCCTGTATGGTAAGATAGATTTACATACCCAATTGAGTGTATATGCTATTCTCTCCTTAAGTCAAATCCAATGAAGGTAAGGTTCACTCATTCCCTCTCCCTTCTTTCCTTCCAATGTAAAAGCTTTTTGTGCCTCTTTTATGTGAGATAACTTATCCCATTCTACCTCTCCCTTTCTCCTCCCAGTACATTCCTCTCTCACCCCTTAATTTCATTTTTAGATATCATCCCTACATATTCAACTCACCCTGTTCCCTCTGTTTATCTATCTATCTATCTATCTCTCTCTCTCTCTCTCTATCTATCTATCTATCTATCTATCTGTCTGTCTGTCTGTCTGTCTGTCTGTCTGTCTGTCTGTCTATCTATCTCCTCCAACTATCCTAATACTGAGAAAGGTCTCATGAGTTACAAATATCATCTGTCCATTTAGAAATGCAAACAGTCCAGCTTTAATAAGTAACTTAAAATTTCTCTTTCCTGTTTACCTTTTCATGCTTCTCTTAAGTCTTGTATTTGAAAGTCACATTTGCTACTCAATTCTGGTCTTTTCATCAAGAATGCTCGAAAGTGCTCTTTTTCATTGAAGGTACATTTTCTCCATGAAACTTTATATTGTTTTGCTGGGTAGGTGATTCTTGGTTGCAATCACATTGTCTCCTATATTTTTCATTCTTTTATTTTTTTAATTTCTTTATTTCTCATGGAATCATTAGCTTCCATTTGTTCCATTCTAATTTTTTTTTAGGTTTTGATTTTCAGTGGGCAGTTGGGGTTAAGCGACTTGCCCAAGGTCACACGGCTAGTAAGTGTTAAGTTTCTGAGATCGGATTTGAACTCAGGTGCTCCTTATTTCAGGGCCAGTGCTCTATTGATTGCACCACCTAGCTGCCCCTGTTCTATTCTAATTTTGAGAGATTATTTTCAAGCTAAAGTCTTTAACAGGTCTTAGTTTGACTGAGGCGTTGTGCATTCAGTGATCAAGGCTAGGTAAGAAATGAGGCAGAGAATGGCTGCTTCCCTAGTCAAAAAAAAAAAATCTGAGAGAGGTTTCTCAGGGTTTCTGGCCAAAACAGAAACAATTTCTGGTTACATTCACTCAACTATGAGGGACCAAACAATGACCAAGTGGGGCTTGAACTGGGACTTATTATTGGCCAATCAGTGAGAGTCTGAGTGATTTGGGTTTAAGGCATCCTTAAGAAAAAATGTAGCCTTAAACCATAATATATACATAGATAGATAGATAGATAGATAGATAGATAGATAGATAGATAGATATTTCATTGCTGAAAATTAACATTTCTTTGGGAATTACCTGCAAGTAAGGTATGTCTATCCACCATATGTGGACAGAGGGAAGTGAAAGAAAGAAAAAAAAGGAAGAGAGAAAGGAAGAAAAAAAGGAAGGGAAGAAGTAAAGGGAAAAGGAAAGAAATGAAAGAAGAAAGGAAAAATAAAGGAAGGAAGGAAGGAAGGAAGGAAGGAAGGAAGGAAGGAAGGAAGGAAGGAAGGAAGAAAGGAAGGAAAGAAAAAAAAAAGAAGCTTCCAGTTGGGTTCCCAGAGAGGCAACTCCTACTTCTACTTATAGAGGTTGTTTGTCCTTTGTTTTTGAAGAAGACCATGCCATCAGGTAAGTGATGCCATGAGATGCGAGTGAATTGGATTTAGGTGTGTAAAGGATTCAAGCTGTGTAAAGTCACCAGTTGGCTCAGGAAAGGATGGGATAGAGGTCTGAAGGGAAGAATTGAAAAGGGTGATAAAGGTATAGAAGACAACTGGAGCTAGCAATTACAATTACACTGACTTCAAAGTTCAGCCCCCAGTATGAATTTTGGTTGCTAATTTTTTTCAGAAGAAAACAAGGACACACTAAGTCATCTACTCCTGATGGAGGATGCAGATTGCACAGATTTCAGAGGGAGCTGCCTCCTCCGGGAGCTCAGCAGGAGCTAAAGTAGGATATGAGAAAGTCCCTGACAAATGGGAAGCAGTTAATCTTAAGATTTCCCCAAATACATTCTCCTCCATCCCCCTCAATAATTATGTTTAATTATTCTAAAACAAGGATGACTAATAAGAGGGCCCATGATATGGAATGATAGCCTATGTGCTGAACTGAGAACTGTCTTGTTCCTTGCAACCTTCAGCAAGAACATTTCACATCACTTACCAGAAATAGTAACCACTTCATAATGTCCTTCTGGTTAGGCAAGAGCCATTTATTTATAACTCTGAAAATGGTTGAGTGCAATTAACATAGCAATTAAATAGAATCGAAAGACTAGAGGGGGGGAAACACACACACACACACACAAAACCCAACTAAACAAACAACCAAAAAAAAGAAAAACAACAATCCCAAATTTCCAGAGGGTTTTTCTTTCTTTTTGGGGGGGTTGTGTGTGTGTGTTTGTGTGTGTGCACGCACTTATTTTTGTTTTCATCATTTTGATTGTCTTTCTTCATTGGGAAACATAAAAGAAGGCATATAAAGCCCCATGTCAATCTGAAGCTCCAAGGGACATCACGGATTATCTGAGCCATTGCCTTTAGCAAGTATACTCTGGTTTTCTCTCAGCTCTGGAATGGCTACATCTGCCCCTCAGGATTCTAGGGTACCCTCAGCAATTTTGAAATGTTTCCTCTCTAATATCCTGGATCAAACCTCCAGCAGCTGTCCCATCCTCCCCCCACTCACTTCTGGGCATCAGTGACTTGAGTCCCAGCCATTTAGCTATTTAATATGAATACACTTTTATAAAAGGATATTTCCTTTTAAGATATATCCAAAACCAAGTACAAAAAATTCACTCCAGTACTTGGGGACACACATACTCTCTCCTAACCTACCCTATGCCTCTAGGGAGGGTCTTCTTACTCTTAGCACTATTTCTCCATAAGGTTAGGCCTACCAAGTTCATGCCAGATATACCATGATTGCTGGATGAGTTGCTATTTGGATGGGCAAAAAAGTCACTTCCAGAGCTGGATTCCAAAGCTCCTCAGAGTGTTGAAGCTGAACTAGCTAGAAGACCCCAATTCTGGACTTTGTTCTTCCTTTACCTAAAAGAGCCGTTTCCAGAGATTATGTTTGTATATAGCCTAATGAGCTAAGAATAGGTTTAATATTTGAAAATAGAGTTTCTTTGTATTTAAAAATATAAATATATATATATTGTTAGCTTATTGACCTACACAAAAACAGATGGGAAAGGATTAAACAAATGCTGAGGCAAATGATGAGCCCAGAATAGAATTCCAAGGGCAATATGACCTCAGAAGAAGATTCAAGATCTTGCCCCTTACATCATTGTGTCCCATTAAATGTCATGATTGAAGGAGTCAAATCAAGAGACTATCCACCTCAGAGAGTAGGCTGAGTCTCAAGAAGATCTTTTGGAACAATGGTGCATCTAATTAAAGAGTCTTCTATGTGGGGAATCTCCCAGAAGCAGTTAGAGAATGTCTGTGCTTCCTCAAAAATGTTTCCAAGGCATTCCATTATTACACATTGTCCTGAATGTCCCAGAACTTAAGTTTAGCTTCTACACATAGGGTAATGCTCTGTTTCAAAGGCAAACTGCGCATGGGCGAGACCCCTGTTACAGTTATTTTAATACCAATGAGGAAGCTGAGATTCACCAAAGTGGTGTGACTGGTTCCAGTTTCATTGAGTGGTTAGGAGGAAAGCAGGTGTTACAGCCCAGGTCTTCTGACTTTCAGGCTGAGTAAGTTTTAGTAAATGGTGATGAGGGGTGGCCAGGTGGCACAGTGAGTAAGAACACTGGCCCCGGAGTCGGAAGACCTAGAATCGGTTCTGGGCCCAGATACTTAACAGCCACAAAAAAATAACTGGCTGTGTAACCTTGAGCAAGTTACTTAACCCTGATTGCTTACCAAAAAAAAAAAAAAAAAGGAAATGGTGATGAGAACAATGAAAACAACAGTACAAAAAAAAATGAAAATGCCTACTATGAAATTACAGACAATGAAATCCTGTTCCCCATGTGAAGGCTTCATGTAAGAGATGGACTTGAGTCAGTCCTTGAAGGAAGACAATGATCCATTATTGTCTGCAGGATAGCATTGCAAAGACAAAATTTTATCAAGTTCTCTTGCAGATGAAAGAGGGCAGGCAGAGTTTATTAGAAAGATACTTTGTTCATTTGTAAAATTAGAAAATTGGACTAAATTATCTCCAACCACCTTTCTAACATGAATGTTCTATGTTTTCTGATATTTACAATTTGTATCTGGAAAATATTTCAGATCCTCTTCTGAATCTCCGTGTGTCAAACCAAAATTCCTACTTACCCTACCTAGCTTAAATACCAGCTTTTCACTAAAACCTTGCTTGGCTCTCCCCTCCCCCATCCAGGAGTCATATGTCCCTTATGAGAACTCATAGCACTTTATGTTTTATATTTTACTTTTTAGTACATGCTTTGCTAGACTGTAAACTGTAAGCTCTTCATGGGATGGATATATACCAATCTCTACCAGTATTTGTATATAAGTAATTTTTTCTCCTTTTTCTTTATTTTTTTACCTTCTATTTCTTTTCTTTTCTTTGAGGGGCCCTGTAGTTTTATCAGAGTAGAGAACTCCTGATTAAGAAACGAAGTCCCCCAAGAAAGCAGCTCTGTAATTGTTCTGCATTTTGTAGCTTCTGGTGCCAAATTCATTGACTGTCTCATGCAGCTGATGTGGCAGAAGTAGAATCCAAACCACTCATTGGGACTCTCAAGGTGGCCCTTAATGAAGTCAGCCTCACAACCTCTTGTTGAGCATGGTAAGTGAAGAGTGTGTATTTGGTGAGTGAGTGAGAGGACCTAATTCTGTATGGTTCATTTAGGTTACTCTGCTAAAAGCTCGCTTCTTTTTTCAAGTTTGTGTACCCTTGTTTACCTTGCTGGGTCTGAGAGACTCGATCAGATATCTGTGAGAATAAATTTTCTTGAGATGGACATCCTGCTTCTTACTGTGTTTCAGCCACAAGTATATCTTCGCTTAAAGACTGAAATGATTTTCTAGTTTTAAACTGACCTTCATCCAGAATTCAAAATTGTGAAAGAGAGGCCTCTAGTTAAGGATTGACTTTCTGAAATTTCCTTCTCTGGTTGCTAGTTGTACCTTCCAGTGCCAAGGAAAATAAAGGTAATCCTGGGTGGCTAGATTTCACAGTGAATAGAGCACCAGCCCTGGAGTCAGAAAGATATGAGTTCAAATCTGGCCTCAGACACTCAACACATAACTAGCCATGTGACCTTGGGCAAGTCACTTAACCCCAATTGCCCTACCTTCACCCCTCCAAAAAAAAATGAAAGAAAGCCAATCTTTCTTGCCTATGACAACCCTTTCTTGAAAGGTTCTAAAACTGGCTTTATGATCTTTTGCCCCAAATATACTCTTCTTCCTAACTGTTGAGTTCACTGTCCAGCCAACCTAATTTGCTATAATCTTGTCCCTTTATTTTTTTTCCATCTGTATGTTAAACATTCCCCCAGCACCCTAAAACCAGCCCTTATATGCCATGTTTTCTGGTCTTCTCACCATACTAATTACCTTCTATGTGTTCCAACTTTTCAAATTTGGGGCTTTGTTTTTGGCACAGACCAAAGCCACAATTTCCTCAGTGTGTTTCCTCAATCTTTTCCAGGGAAAAGCACCAATATTTCTTTAAGTTTCCAAAGGCAATGAGGGGATGAACCTTACTCAGTATCTCTCAAATGGGGGACACAAAGAGAGCCCACATGTTGTAGAGGAAGGTGCATTAGCTTTTGAGTCTTGGGAACTTGGTTCTAAATCTGCCTTAGTGACTTTGCGGCCTGTGTGACTTTGTATGAGACATTTCATCTCCCTGAGACTCAGTTTGTTCACCTGTAAAATAGAAGATGTCCTCTAAGATCCCTTCAGGCTGAAATTTTCTGATCCTGAAGTTTTTCCAGACTCAGACCAGACTTTTATCCACTAAGCCATGATTTTTCCCAAGATGGCAATATCTTTCTTAAAAAAGAACTGAATATTATATTCCATCTGTGACCTGACTGTCCCTCTTCCTTTCCCCCCACTGCTCCATAGCAATTTTGGAGAACTATAAAGACCAGATGATTATGGGAAGATTGGCCATTTGCTCTTTGTGAGATATTCAGCTGTCCTTGCTGGCAAGGGTAGAACGATTTCCTTAATACAAAGAAGCATGGGTGATTTGAATGTGGCCACTGATTGCTTCTTCTGTGGGAGAAGTGTTCAGGATTTTGATGTACGGGTTTTCATATAGTCATTAAAAGGGAAAACTGGCCGGTTGCCTTGGAGGCTCATTATTTTGAAGGAACAGTGTTGGCTTATTGGCTTTGTATTGTGTATTGAGTGGAAGCAGCAGGTGTCTGTGGTTCTGGGCCCTGCCTGTGAGATTCAGCAAAGGCTAGATTTCATGTTTCTTGTGGGAGTTAATTATGGGAGGGGATAGGGGCTTGTTCTCAGGATTCTGTTACTTATGACACCAGGCAGTCTACATCTTGGGCACGCTGTGATGGGCCACAGCAGCTCCGTGCCCTGCAGCAGAGGGAACATTTCAGTCAAACACTGATTCCCTGTTTATTGTAGGTTGCTATTGATTTCTAACACATGGGGTATTCTCTTTCTTTTTTTTTTTCCTTTTCAGAGTTCTCATTATATGATTTGCTCTCATAGGTTTTTTGTTTGTTTCTTCCCTGTTTCTTCTTGAACCTTCTTTAATGTTTATTTCCTTTATTTATTGATTGACATAAAAGAAAAATGCTTTGTTAGATTTCACTTGATTATTCATTCCCTTCCCCCCACATAAACATCCATTTTTTTGTTCTCAAATTCAGAAGCATTCAGGGGAATATCAAAGTACAGAAGCTATTTCTCTGATTTGTCGACTTTTCGCTTCTTTTCATTTTGTCTCTTCCTTATATTCTGTTTATGCCCCCTTTTTACATTCTGTTTTCACTCTATTTGTATGTCTTTCCCTCAACCTGTCTTCTTGCTTTTCTCCTCTTTCTCCTTTCTCTCTTTTCCCTCTCTTTCTCCTCACTTTGGCCTGTTTATTCATGTCCAGCCATTGTTCCATCCACTGTGTATTTCTTCTTGTATACTTTCTGTCTACTATTTTTGTAGTTTCTTTTTTCTCTTTCAATTATTCTTCTAGAGGTACCTTTAAGAGTGGCAAGTAGATACATGATTCTCAGTATATTTGTGTCTGTTTTATACATCTCTTTCACATATATCATTCTCTTTTTTTTCCATTGTGCATGATAAGACCATGGAGGTATGTTATAATAAAATCATACCATTGGGTCACTTGCCCATACCCTTCTCTTCCCAGTACCCTTGAGAGGCATGAGTTTGTTTCTTTGGTCGGTCATTTTTCAGTCATATCTGACTCTGTGACATCACTGAGGATTTTCTTGACAAAGATGTTGGAATAATTTATCATTTCCTTTTCCAGCTCATTTTCCAGATGAGAAAAAGGGGCAAACAGGGTTAAGTGACTTGCCCAGGGTCACCTAGCTATTAAATGTCTGAGGCTATATTTGAACTCAGGAAGATGAGTCTTTCTGACTCTAGGCCTAGTGCTCTATCCACTGTGCTACCCAGCAGAGGCGATACAGCACAGTGAAAAGAATGCTGGACTTGGGGTCATAGTCTGGGTCAATTCAATTCAACATTTATTAAGAATTTCCCAGATACAAAGCTAGAAGTAATGTGACATAGTATATAGAGGGTTATACTTGGAAACGATAGGACTTCAACTGAACTAGCTGACAGATAGTGACTGTGCAATCCTGGGTGAGCCTCTCAATCATTTCAGTCTTCTAAGGCTCTCTAATCCTTCAAATTACAAGAGATGAGAGGTTGCTATTGTACAGAGAGATTACTTATCTAGGAGTAAAACCCCAGGTTTAGCCCTATTCCCATGATACATATACAAGATGCAAGGTGCATGGAATGTGTGTGTGTGTGTGTGTGTGTGTGCATGTACTATGGTCAGCACATGGTTACAAAAGTGATAAATGACCTAGTCCCTTCTCATAAAGGGATTACAGACTAATGGGAGGCAGGGCTCTAAATTTACATTTTTTGGTATGAACCAAAACTTGGCAGACTGTTTACTCAGAATTCTTAGTGTGGAAGTTAACTATGCTTTATCTATATGGTCTATAATTAATTATAATATAAATATTTACATATATACTTTCCTACATATTTGCTGTATTATTGAGTTGTTTCATTTGCCTTATACTTATTGTGACTACATTTGGGGTTTTATTGGCTAAGCTTATCGTCAGGGTTAGCTGATACAAAAACATAGAGATGGGAGATGGGAGATATGTGATATCAAGGCACTGAAATGAAGGCCACTGGCCAATGGATGGGGCCCTTGTGCAGGATTTGTAGAAAGATAGAGACAAGCTGTGTATAGACTAAGAAGGCAATGATGGGCTCCACTCTGACCCCTTGGAGAGACTGCCCATATCATTTGTTCAGAAAAGATGACCCTTGGTTATAATTTATGCTATTCAAAGAGGAGACCAAGAAGCCTTTCAACCAATTGCAAGGGGTGGGGGTTCCTGCTCTCCTTGTCCGGCAGTTTCTACTAGCATTAGGTTGAGCCTTCTGCCATCACTTAATTCTCCTTGAAGTAGGGCATATCCTGGATACTGAAAATTGTTATCTCCTCTACAGGTTTCTAAGACAGTAGGAATGGTTTATATAATGGGGGGAAAAGGAAGAAAGAAGTAAATAAATATATTTGGGGGGGGCATTCTTCACCATTGCATTGACTGTCACATTAAATGTATCACTCCCCTAAGCCCAACTTGTAGTCATTTTGACACTTCTTGCTTCAGGATATGAAGCAGTCTATCCAGGGGACAGGGGGTAGGGGTGAGGGGTGGGCCAGGAGACATCAGGCTATTGTCATGCCCTCCCATTAGACTGCTGAATGGCCTGCCAGTGGATAATGTGTGAGTGGGTGCATATGTCTTCTGCTAAAAGACTCCACTAAGAGATTTCTACAGTGTTGCATGGGGGAAATGCAGGCATCTATAATTCATCAAAACTGCCATTTGGAAAATGAATAAAACATTTAGTAACAACTCTGCATTTCCGGGTCTCAGGTTCACTTGTTAAAATAACAATTACTTCTTTCGAATGGGAGTGGGTTACAGTCCCCCTTTGCAAAATTGCCAATTTCAGAATTATGCTTTAATGTTTATGTTTTAAACATTCAACATTTTTTTTTTTGTGAGACATGTGAGTAGAACCCTATTAGGGGCACAATAGGTTTTAGCACAAAAGAACCTGTTAAAAAGCCTTTTTCCATACATCAAAGGTAGCTTCTAGCTGAGAGAAAGAAACCCACTCTGTAAATTAATAGGGCATAATACGTTTTTGTTTGTGCTCCTTTCTTGAGGGGGCCTAGGAAAATGATTTACAGAAAGAACTAAGGGAAAATAAAGAGCTGTTTTGTTTTGAAGCAAGGCGTACAGAGGAGAGGGGTAATTTTAGTTCCAGAAAGTGTGTTAACAACACAAGAGAACAATCCTGCTAGCAGAGTTATTCATTTAGTTGATAAGCAAGCATTTCTTAACAACCTTGACTACGTGCCAAGCTCTGTGTTTGGGATTGGAGATACTAATGCAAAAATGAAATGATTGCTGCTCAAATAGTCTACAATCTAGTATGTATGTTCACGGATAGATACATATAGGCTATGTACCAAATAAATATATAATGATTTGTTTGTGTTGATACCAAGATGACTTTTGAGGACATCCTGAGTCCAGACACCTGCATGTGCAGGACAGACCAGGACTGGCTCGTGGAGTGGCTGCGAGAAGACATATTGGAGACCCTCATCCCCAAGGAGAATAACATCAGGTCATGGTGGTGCTGGGGCCACCAGGCGGGTTGTCTTCTCAGCAGGAATAAGGAGAAGATCCAGGTCCTGGTGCAGCTGCTACAGGAGGAAGAGGAGGGGACTATCATACAGTTGGCCTAGAATGCTGTTTGCTACTATGTTAGGCCTGTGACTGAGGACTAAAGGGCCCCCTTCCATCAAGTGACCCTGCATCTGCATCTTCCCCCATGCAACACTGTAGAAATCTCTTAGTGGAGTCTTTTAGCAGAAGACATATGCACCCACTCACACATTATCAGGATTTTAATGCAATCCAAGACTAGGCAGAGGAGTGTCTGTGGGTCTCTGTCTCACTGTGACTTCAGGTCATCTTGGCATAGCCCCATAGTACCCATCATAATGCCTTGGCCTTTTGGGGCCAGGGCACAGAGGACAAGGGGAAATCACAGGGCCCTGCCTGCTTCCCTTCCTTTGGTCGATTAGTGTTTCTTGTCTAAATAAAAATGCATTTTCAAAAACAAAAGTGGGGTGTGTGTTGTGAGAGAGGAGTTCTGCCATCAGAAGTAGTCTTTTGAAGGAAGTGGAAGTGGAATTAAGGCTTAAGGAGTTCTGAGAAATAAAGGTAAAAAGGGAGATTATTTAAGGAATAAAGCCTGGACACAAAGGGATAGAAGTAAAAGTTGCAGTGTCATGAATTGGGAAGAGCAAGTGAACCAGTTTGGCTCATTCTACAGTGGTGGTATAGGATATAAATGAACCTGGGAAAGTAGCCATATGTTGAAGGACTTTAAATGCCAAAAGGGTTTGCATTTGATCTAGTGGTAACAGGTAGCCATTGTTACTTCGTGAGAAGTAACTTATATCTGTGGTTTAGGGGTATCAATTTAAGCTTGGGTGGAGGATGGAAAGGTAAGGGAAAAACAGGAAACAGGGATACTAATTATGAAACTAATGCAATGGTCCAGGAGCAAAGTGTGATAAGGGCCTCAAATAGGGTTGTGGTAGTTCAAACAGGAAAAACAAAACAAAACAAAAAAGCCTGGTAGGAGAGTGGGGGATGGATGGCATCAGTCATACTTGTCAACTCTTTGGTTGTGGGGATGAGGGAAAATGAAAGGTTCTGTAAATGTGAGTGACTAGGTGATGGCTGCAGTCTTTGACAAGAAAAAAGAAGTTAGTAGCATGAGGGAGTTTAACATGTTCTGCTCTGGCCTTCATGAGTCTGAGATGACAATGAGTCATTCCCATGGAGATTTTAAGCAAGCAGTTAGAGATACAAGAACAGAAATTTGGAAGAAAGGTGAAGGTTGGATAGACTTATTTGATGATCATCTCGATAAAGGTGATGTTTGAATCCTAGGGTCATAGTTATATAAGTAGAAGGAGCGTTAGATGTTATTTGGTTATATTTCTTCATTTTATGGATGAGGAAATTGAGGCCCAGAGAAGCAAAATGATTTTTCCAAGGCCAAACAACTGCTAAGTGACAGAGGTAAGACTTGAGCCCATGTCATCTGCCTCCATATCTGGTTCTCTTTCCACTGAACAACGCATGGGACATGGTGAGACCAGCAAGAAAGAGTTTAAAGAAAAAAAGCAGGAGAGGGCCTGATCGTTACCTTTGCATACATTCACAGATGAGGACAGATTGGTTGGTTGTCCTTAGTGGCTGAAGAGTACTAAAATGACACCATTTGTTGGAATCAATAGTGTGTCTACACTGGCTGATCAGACCAAAGTGAGCTCGAAGGCTCTAGCACAAGTTGGGCACAAATGGTCCATATGAATATGTGCAATGGAGATGTCTCTAAATTCACACATCTTACATTTGTTTTTTGAGCTACTGAAGTTCTGTTTTGCTCAGAGAGCATGGCAGCTTCTTTGATGTGGTCACATCAAGGTGGGCAATCCTGTTCCAGTGCCTGTCATGTCTCATCGATTATTCCAAAGTTCAATAATAAAACCAACAAGGATTTGCTACAGAGGTAGGGGGGAGACCATGAGAACATGGTTTCATGAAAACTCAAGGAGTGGTAAATATCCAGAAGGAGAGGGTTCATGAACAAGGCAGTGGTTCCAGAACTATTTGCTTCTTTACATTTAGTTTGTCTTCATTTCGTTTTGTGCCCACACTATTTCAATTCTATTCCTAATTTGCCAAGTTTCACAGATTTCCAAGAGTTGTAGACTAGTTAAGTGATTAGGGTTTCCCCACCCTACTCCATTGCACAATACAACAAATTTCATAAATTCAATTTTTCTACACATTAGCTTTGGCATATATCCTTATAATAGTATTTACGAATAGCTACATGCTGTGTTTGAATTATGTATCTGAAATCTAGTTCTCATTCCATTGTCATTTTCTCCCAAATTAAATTCTTAGTCATATTGTCATGCTGAAATGCCATTGCAATTTCATATTATGCTTGGTTTTCTATCTATGATCCATCTGTGTTACTGACAGTGTTGTGATATGCACGAGTTGGTGAATTACTGGGAATGCGCCTGATGTTAGGGATTAGTGGCATGAATTATTTCCCACAAAATGGAAGATAGAAGATAGATGTTAGTGTTGGTGAATTTCTAACTCCTCCCAAGTTTAGGACTCTGATGGCTGGAAGTCGAATTATATTTTGCCTCTACAATACTTTGAAGATGGGTCATTTTTAGTAGCAGCAAGATTTCCTTGCTTTTCCTCTCCTGTATATATTTAAAATTCTGATTGGATCTGGAATCAGGTGAATCAAGTTCAAAGGATCCTTAGAAGATCACTATTTCAAAACCTTTCTGAAGAAAAAATTCCTTTTATTTTCATAACTTTATTAATACCCTTTGCCTTTTACATCTCAGTGATTTCAACTTTCACTTTTGACAAAGAAAAACAATTATGAGAAGACAATCCCTACAGTGAACATGTCTCACGATGTATACACTATTCTGTCGAAGTAGTTCCTCCCCTCTCTGCTGCGAAAGGGCAAGTATGTTTCACCATCTGTTCATAAATTTCAGGAATTTTTCCATTGGCTTACAATTCAACTGCTTTTTAGTGATCTTTTAATGTGTATTTTTTTGTAGGCCTTATGTAAATCGTCCTTCTGGTTCTACTTAACTTTGTTCTGCAATGGTTTATCCCATGCTTCTCAAATTCCTCATATTCACCAATACTCTGTGTGTGTCTGTTTAATAATATAAGCAGAGAGGTAGCATGCATTAGTGAATAGCCAGGTGAGAGTGAAGAAGACCTGAATTAAAGTCACTCTGACACATCATCAGCAATATTAACATTTATACATACCTTCTATATGCCAGGCACTGTGCGAAGCCCTCTACAATTATTATCTTATTGGATCCTCGTATACCTAGGAATTAGGTGCTGTTAGTATACCCATTATACACATGAGGAAACTGAGGCAAACTGAAGGTAAAAGACTTGCCGAGGGTCACACAGGCCATGTGCCTTATCCACTATAGCACCTTGTTGCTGGTTGTATGACCTTGGGAAAGACACAACCTCTCAGTGTTATAGGTATTTCAGATGCCAACCTTCATCCTGACCATGATCTGTAATTATTTGTATCTCTCTTTTTTGCATTGGTTTATGATTACTTTATTCCAGATTATCTACTACAACATTTGGTATAAGTACATTTCATATTGTATTTTTTTTTAAGTTCTTTAATTGACTTTAAGCTCGGTGTAGTTTCTGTGTGCAACTCTCAACTTTACCAGTTTTGATGACTGCCTTATCTGAGGTAATGATTATCAATACTGTTTTCATATGTAAATTAGATTAAACTAAATTAAGTTTTATTAGATGGGGTTCCCCTATCTTGCCCAAGTTAGAAGTTTAATGGACACTATGAACACGGTGTCACTGCTTATCAGAATGGACTCTCTCAACAACCCTGTCTCTGCCCTGGGCTAATCTATTCCTCTCAGACTTCCTCACCAATGCTGTGAGCACCCAGGTACTTTCCATGTGGGTTCTGGACTTAATGAGGACATCCAATTGGTTTTGGTTCCAGTGGACCTCAAGCAATTTGCCAGGCTCACCCTCGTCCAGAAATAAGGATTACAGGAGTGAGTGACCATGCCCAGCAAAATGTCCTTTTGAAAAAATATTTAAAACTTAATAGATTTTGCTCTATCCCCCCTTTTCATTCTGAGTTGAAGTTTTAAATGTATTTCTAATATGTAGAAAATTACAAGGTTAGATTTATGATACATCTCTTTTTCATTTTGATAATTCACATTTAAAGCTGTACTTATCAAGCTTGTTTTTTCTTCATGTATACAGTAACCTGCATATTAATCAAGCAAGTTATTAAATGTATTGTCTTACAAAATAAACCTTCTGTTTTTATAACTTTTTTTTTTTACAAATATGTCAATCATGTGTTAAATATAATTTGTCACTGAGTTTGGAAGGTTTTAGTAGTACTCTAATTCTTCATCACGATAATTCTTCATCAGGAAACCACACCTTTGTCATATTGGATATTAGGAATGCTGGTGAAGAATAGTGCATTGTTTTCTAAGTTAGCCTTTTTATTTGTAAAACACTTAGCTTAGTGAATGGTATATAAATGTTTATTGTTGTGTATTCCATAGACTTTCAAGAGTGTTTAAGGGCTTAGCCCAACTTCCCTTAGATTCCTTTCCCTCCTCTATAAAATGAGTAGTTGTCTTAGATGAGGCAGAAAGTTAAAGATGTGGACCTGCAAATTTCCTCAGAAACTATCTAGCATTCTAGACTGAGATCAGAAGGGTTAAGTGTACTGCCCAAATTCTCAGGTAGTACCAGAGAAAGGATATGCCCTATGTTGTTCTAGGTTCCCTACCAGCTCCAATACATGAACCCAGAACCCGAATAAGATAGATACCATTTCATCTTAGCTTCTGTGGTCCTAGTATATTATATATGTGAGGGGACGGGTAAAGCTTTGTGGCATTAAATAACATTCTCCTTCTTTTCCCCAGGAATACTAATTAACTATTAAATCCTCTTTCTACAACCTTAATTATTTTTCCTAGCAAATTCATCCAACTTATTCCAAGTTTTTAATTTTGGGGTGGGGAGGCTGGGCTTTAGAAAAATTCTTTTTGTGGGTACTTTCCTTTTTACCCATGTTTCTTGGTGAATTTTCACTGTTCAGTGTAACATTATCTACTTGATTATGCATCCCAGGAGCATGCTGGAGAACTCCCTGGTTGTAGAAATAGAGAATGATTTCAGTTCTTCCCTTCCAGCTCCACAGTGCGAAACTATTTGCTCACTGGAGCTGCCAAGGAGAAAGATATTCCAGCTTCCAGTCCTTCAACAGTGTGTGGATCCTTTTCACCTTTCTTTCTCTGATCCTAGCACAAAATACAAAGGGTGTCCTTCTGTCCATTTAAAACCTTTTCAAAAACAAAAATATATATATAAAAACTTTTTACCTCTAACCCACAGGTCAGGAAACCAAGTAATGGTCATCCAATCTAGTTTTTTTGTTCTTCTGATTTAAACATGACTGTGCCTAGAGCTGTTTCTTTAAATTTCAATTAGAAAGTAACCACCCATTAAAATGATCCCCAAACAGACTTAAGGTGGTTATTGACTTCTCTCAACATCTGACCAGACTAAAGCTATCCAATAGTACACTCTGTGAGATAGTAAAACTGCTTATTTGTAGAAGAGTAAATAGAACAGATGGTATGAGTTCATTTACATAAAAATGAGGGCCAAGTTTTTTTTTTTTTTAAGTGAAGTAGAAATTAGGCTCCTAAATGAGGAACAGCACTAAAAAGTGATCAGAAAACAGCTTTTTTACCATTCTCTCCTCCTAACTTTTAGCTTTAAGTCTGCTCATACCATCTTCTTCCCTCCCTGTACAACTTGATGCTCTTTCTTCTTGCAGCCCCAGCTTGACTTTGCTGTGTTAACAACCAGCAGTGTCTCATGGGGTATCTGATGGGAGAAATGCATATTATACTCTGTAGAGCAAATAAACATGTTCATTAAGCAAATTTGTTTTTTTCTGGGGGGGGAGGGGTGCTCATTCGACAAGGATGGTAGGAGGTTATATACCTACTTAGAAGTTCTTAACCCTTTATCTCTTAAGATTTTTGTCATTATTATTTGATAACTATATTTTAATATAATTGGTTTCTTTTGTAATCCTACTTAATTTGTGTTATGAATTTAAAAAACATTATTCTAAGAAGGGTCTATACCAAACAGATCCATGGCACAAGAAGGGTTACAACACTGTGGTCTAAAGGCTAGGCTAGCTGTAAGTTTTCCTTCCAATTCACTGCTCTGAGAATTAATTTTGACTAAATCTATGGGATTTCCTGGCAACTTCAATTATTGCCTTTGGAAAAATTGATAACCCCTGACAGAGAGGTATGGGAGGTGTTTACCATCTTTAGTAGATACTGTAACTTGACTAATTTGTTATTCTTTCCATTATGCACCATTTTCCAGACAAACTGACCTAGTTGATTTCTTTCCACTAATAATAATGATCTCCTTCCCCTATATCTTTGCACAAGCTGTTACTCATGTTCGTAATGCAATCTTTCCTCACCTCAAAACTCAAGTCATGTGCTACCTCTTTCACAAAGCCTTTCATGATCTCCCATTGGTCAGTGCGCTTTCCTTCTCCCCTCAGAATTACTTTCAGTTTACTTCACCTATATTTTGTATTGACTTGGCTATGTAAATGTTTATCACCCTGATAGAATCGACACGATAAGAACAAGAAATATTTATTTTTTTACCTCAAAGCCTAGGACAATGGTTTATAATGCTTACTTAATGAATGATTATTGAATGAATAAATGAATAAAAAAATCACTGTTGTAATTTTTTATTATTATGTAGAATGAAGACCTGTCTTCAATCAATCTACCAACAAACATTTATTGGGTGGTGGTTGAACCTTTGTTTTGATGGGAGAAAGATTCTCTGAGGTAGAGTTGAGGAGAGAGTATGTTTCAGGAATAAAGGAGAGCCTGTACAAATTCATAGAGTTGGGAGATGCAGCATTATATGGGCAGAAGAGAGGAGAGATTACTTTGGCTGGATTGAAGTCAATCTGTTTGTCAGTGTATCCACATTTTTAAAGCGTTTATTATGGGGCAGGCACTGTGCTAATAGTTGGGAAGACAAAGAAAGGCAATAGACAGTTCCTGCTTCCAGGGAACCAATGGGAGAGCTAACAACCATGCAAAAGCAACCTTTATGTAGGATAAATTGGAAATAATCAAGAAAATTACAAATTAAGGGGGAATTCAGTTCAAATGGGTCACTGCGACATACAGAGATTCTTGGGGCTAGAAAGCTAAGCCAGCAAATTCCAAACTGTGCCTAACCTGTTCAAAAAGTGCATTTGATGAATAATAAGACTGGTTAAAAAATCAGCTGGACTCAATTCAGAGAATGTATAAACTCAGCTGGTCAGAAGGTGATAAGCATTTCAGCCATAGCAACTCTCTAATACCCTCTATTAAGTTACAGAGAGTTTTTTAGTGTGCATCAATGGATTTACAGGTTCTTGAAGTATATTGACATGTATAAGAAGAGTGATATGAATGAAAATGACATGGCAGGTGCAAACATTTTTGTCTTGCTTTTTCTTTGAACTGGACCTTGGATTTCATCAAAGTAGGGAAGTCAGGTGAGGAATCTTCCTCTAGCAAGGCAGATCTGTAACTGCTTTATAAATCATAGTCTTAGTGAGTTCCTGGAGTGTGGGGGACTCTGAGTTGTTAGGTGATTAGCTCAGGTTCATGCAGCCCTTGTGCTTCAAAGATGGAAATTTAGCTGGTCTCCTTGACCCTAAGGCTATTCTTCTAATCATTCTATCCTTGAGCTTTTCAGTTGATAAAAAAAAAACAAATGAATACATGTGGGATAGATTGAAGGCACTGATAATATTGAAGCATCTGATTACATAGAAATCAATCAGGGATAATTTCTGAGTGGTGAAGCTAGGCTGTTATCAAGATTGTCACAGGAAGAAATTTCAGAGATCTCATCAGGGGTTAAAAAAAAACAAGAAAAAAACTACAAAATATTATAAAGTGCTTGAAATGTCTCCCTCTGGCCTCACAGTTAGATGACACTGGAAAATTTTTTGCTTGCCATTACCAAGGACACTTGGAGGTCTCATTCATCTCTGAATTGCAGAGTTCTCCCTGCTTACAAGAGAACAGAGCTCCATGGTGGGATACATTAGCATCACTTTATGTTGAGCCAAGGGCCCTATCTTTAGAATGTGCTTTGAGCTGGATAAATGGGAATAATGTGCTGGCTTAGGTGATGATTTAGGGAACTTTTTTCTCCTATCCATTTCTCTTTATCCTTTTCTTCTTTAATCTTATGTGACTGTAATGTAAAGCCTGAAAATATGAGTATGAGAAAAGAAGGTCATGGATAGAGATCCAGGATCCAAAAGAGACTGCCATCTTACAAAAAGGAGACTTGTTAGCTGCAGCTAATTGGAACAGTAGCTGAAGCTCTTGATTTGGATTTAGGAAAACCTTTGTTTCAATCCTTAGTTCAAATACTTAGCTGTGTAATCCTGGGCAAATCACTTAATCTCTCTCAGCCTCCATTGTTTTATCTGTAAAATTGAGATTAAATATTGCACAGGGTTGTTTGTGAGAAAAAAATGAGGCTATTTTTGAAAAAAAAAAAGTACTTTGCCAACCTTTCCAAGAGAATGCTGGTAAGTATTCAACAACTGGCTCTCTGAAGGGGGAAAAAAAAATATATATATATATATATATGGCACTTTTAAGTTTAATTTGCATTATTGACATTTCTTCCATTGCTTTATTAACTCTAGATTGACAATCAACAAAATAATAATTTAAACCCCAATTTGCAATATTTGCTAATTTCTGAGGCTTACACAGTTAACTTGAAATTTTAGCAATCAGTTCTTCTGAACTTATTTGAACTGACTTCACCATACCACTGCAAGTGCCATAAAAATCCTAGCTAGCTAGCTATTGGTTCCCTGTTCAGAGAGATCTCCTGAAAATTAAGCTCTTGTTTTGTAGATTCATTAAACCCTGGCATGCAAGGAATGACTTTCCATAAGATTCACTGGGGATTTGATGCTTGAAGTAAAAGCTTTCTATTAGGATGTTTTAAAAGTCTAATAAAATTTTCATGCTTATTTTAATAGTATTTTATTTTTCTAATTACATGTAAAGATACTTTTCAACATTCATTTTTACAGGATTTTGAGTTCCAATTTTTTTCCCTCCCATTCTTCCTCCCCTTTTCCCCAATATAGCAAGTAATATGATATAATTTATAAATGTGCAGTCATGGAAACATATTTCCACATTAGTCATGTTGTGAAAGAAAAAAAACAAAACAAAAGGGAAAAGCACAGAAAAGTGAAAATAATATGCTTTGGTCTGCATTCAGGCTACACAGTTCTTTCTCTGGATGTGCATAGCATTTTCCATCTTGAGTCTTTTGGAATTGTCTTAGATCATTTTATTGCTAAGAAGAGCTAAGTCAATCATAGTTTATCATTGGACAGTATTAATGTTACTGTGTGCAGTGTTCTCCTGGTTCTACTCATTTCACTCAGCATCAATTCATTAAGTCTGTCCAAATTTTTTTTCTGAAATCCATCTGTTCATCATCTCTCTCTCTCTCTCTCTCTCTCTCTCTCTCTCTCTCTCTCTCTCCCTCACTTTCTCTTTCTTTCTTTCTTGAGAAGGAATTGTGATATGATTAATGCGTTATTTTTTAATTGTTTATTTTTCATTTACAACATTCATTTCGACAAGATTTTGAGTTACAAATTTTCTCCCCATCTTTTCCCTACCCACTACCCCAAACAGCAACCCCACTGAATACCCCCTCCCCCAATCTGCTCTCTCCTATATCCTCCCCCATCTACCCTCTAACTTTTTAGTAGGACAAGATGGATCTCCATTTCCCAGTACCTATGCATCATATTTTCCAGTTTCATATAATAATAATAATAATAATAATTTTTTAAAACATTTGATCATAAAACTTTGAATTCCAGACTCTTTACCTTCTTCTCTCATCACGTACCATCAATAGGAAGATAAGCAATTCAATAGAGGTTGTACATGTGAAGTTATGGCAAACATTTCCATAGTGGATATATTATGAAACACTAACTATATTTCCCTCCCTCCTATCCTGCCCTCCACTTGTTCTTTTTCTACTTTGACCCTGTTCCTTTTCAAAAGTGTGTGCTTCTAACTACCCACCCCCCAATCTGCCATCCCTTCTATCATACCCCTTCTTATCCCCTTTCCCCCTACTTTCCTGTAGAGTAAGCTGCCCAATTGAGTGTGTATGTTATTCCCCCCTTAAGACAAATTAAATGAGAGTAAGGTTTACCCATTCCCTTTTGTTTTACTCTTCTTCCCTGCCATTATAACAGTTTTCCTTTGCCTCTTTTATATGAGATAATTTACCCTGTTCTGTCTCTCCCTTTCTCCTTTCATTCGATTCCTTTCTCACCTCTTAATTTTATTTTTAAATATCATCCCTTCCTATTCAACTTATCCTGTGTCCACTGTCTATGTATGTCTGTACACATATATACACACATTCACATATGTATTCATACTCCCATATACCCTCCTATATAGACATATAAAATTATGTATATATACATATATGTATATATCGATATCTATATCAATGCACATTTATATTCCCTTCAACTATCCTCATAATGAGAAAAGTTTCTTAAGTTACAATGATCATTTTTCCATGTAGGCATATAAATAGTTCATCTTTGATAAGTTCCACTTGATTTCTTTTCCCTGTTTATCTTCTCATGATTCTCTTGCTTCTTGTATTTGAATGTCAACTTTTCTATTGAACTCTGATTTTTTTCATCAAGGATGCTTGAAAGTCCTCTATTTCATTGAATGACCATATTTTTCCCTGAAACATTATACTCAATTTTGCTGGTTAGGTGATTCTTGGTTTTAATCCTAGTCCCTTTGAACTCTAGAATATCATGTTCGAAGCCCTTCAATCCCTTAATATAGAAGCTTCTAGATACTGTGTTATCCTGATTGTGTTTCCACAATATTCACATTGTTTCTTCTTGGCCATTTGTAATATTCTCTGCTTGATCTGGGCACTCTGGAACCTGGCTATGATATTCCTAGTTTTCTTTTTGGGATCTTTTTCAGGAGGTGATGGGTGGATTCTTTCAACCTTTATTTTACCCTTTGGTTCTAAAACATTAGGGCAATTTTCCTTGAGAATTTCTTGAAGGATGATTTCTAGGTACTTTTTTTAATCATTGCTTTCATGTAGTTCAATAATTTTTAAATTATCTGTCCTGCATCTAATTTCCAGCTCAGTGGTTTTTCCAATGATATATTTGATATTGCCTTCTAGTTTTTCATATACACACACACACACACACACACACACACACGCACGCATATTGTCTTTTGGAGCGCAATTGGGGTTAAGTAGCTTGCCCAAGGTTACAGGATTAGTTTTTTTGTGTGGGTTTTAAGTGTCTGAGTCTGGAACTGAACTGAGGACCTCCTGACTCCGGGGCCAGCACTTTACTCACTGCGCCACCTAGCTGCCCAGTTTGTCTATATTTTAAGGTATTATTTTCTTCAGTTAAGTTGTTTACTTGCTTTTCATTATTTTCTTGCATCATTCTCATTTCTCTTCCCATTTTTTCCTCCACTCCTCTTACTTGATTTTCAAAATCCTTCTTGAGCTCCTCCATGGCCTATAACAAGTACATATTTTTCTTGGAAACTTTTGGTGCAGGCGTTCTGCCTTTGTTGTCTTCTTCCCCTTCCATGCTTTAATCCTCTTTGTCACCAAAAAAGTCATCTAAGGTTTGATTGCTGTGCTTCCTTTGCTTGCTTAGGTTGCCACTCAATTATGTGACATTTGAGCTTTTTGCGACAGTAGAACTCTGCTTCCAGAGAGGAGACCTTTGTCCCAAATATTTGGGGTTTTTGCAGCTGCTGGAGCTATACTTTGGGTGGCCTCTCTGCAGCCCCCACATACTTTGATTCACTGTTCACACACCCAGGACCTCCACCTAAGACAGTGATCAAGATTCAAACAATTTAAAGCAAGAGCGATTACCCCCTGAATGGTTGCTTGGTCCCCCTACAAGCTGCAGACCAGGAGCTATGGAAGCAGCCATGTGGAGGCAGTTGCATGGCTGCCACACCTCTACCACTTCTTGCTTTGGGGTCAGGACTGTGCTCTGTCTCTCCCAGTTCCAACAGAGTTCCACACTGACCTTTTACTTTGCCTTTGACATTTATGGGTTGATAAATCTGGAAACTGCCACAGCTGCTGGTGATCAACTATCCTGATATGTCTCCAGCTGTGGCTGGTTGGGCTATCATGGGGCTAAAACCACAGGCTTATGGTTTACTGGGCTCAGCTCCCAGCATGCTGAGATGGAACTTTCCTGCTAGCCTGCCAGGCTGCCTTCAGTGGGAGATTGATTTCTCTTTGTCACTTTGGGTTCTGTAGGTTTAAAGTTTGTTTAGAGTCATATTTTATAGATATTTGAGATGATTATGGGGGAACTCATGGAGTTTTCCTGCTTCTACACCACTGTCTTGCCCTCCCATCATTTCTTATAGCATAATAACATTATATTATATTCGTATACCACAACTTGCTCAGCCATTCCCCAATTGATGGACATCCCCTCAATTTCCAATTCTTTGCCACCACAAAAAGAGTTACTATAAATATTTTTAAATATGTAGATCCTTTCCCCTTTTTTATGATCTTTTTGTGATATGGACCTAGTAGTATTACTGCCGGATGAAAGAGTATGTCCTTTGGGCATTGTTCCAAATTGCTTTCCAGAATGGTTGAATCAGCTCACAACTCCACCTATATTTATTTGTTTGTTTTAATGATATTCTTCAATTTATATTAACTGATGCAAAGTAAAATGAGCAGAACCAGAACATTCTACATAGCAACAGTAATAGCATAAAGATATTCAGCTCTGAAAGATTTGGTAACTCTGATTTATGCAATGACCCACCACATCTCCAGAGGACATATGGTATTAAATGATACCTATCTCCAAATAGTGAACTGATGGACTCAGTACAGATTGAAGCATCTAGATTTCTTTATTTTCTTGCTTTTTGTTTTTTGTTGGAGTGAAGGAGTAGAGCATGGGTAATGCAGAAATATGCTAGCATGGGTAATGCAGAATTATGCTTGCATGACTTATTGTGATGAGTTGGATATTTTTTACTTTCTCAATGAGTGATGAGGGTGGTAGAGGATTTAGAACTGAAAAATAAAAAAAAAATTTAATTTTAAAGAAGATGGCATGAGTAAAAAAGAAATGGTAATCTTCAAAAATATTTCCAGCATCTGATTCTACTTTTACTTCAGTAAAAAATTGTTTTGTTATGTAAGATGCTTCCACTGGGGTAAGGAGAAATCCAGACTAAAGAAAAATATCAGGCCAAAGACTCATTAATCTGGCACTGATCCACTGCTGATAATTAGTGTTCAGTGTGACTGCAGAAGAAGGAAATGAATTGTACTGCTTTCACATCAAAGACAAAATTATACTTATGTATACTCTGCCATTAAGGTCTGAGAATTATCCCTGGTATAGTGAAGAGAACACTAGATGTACGTATGGCCAGGAAGGCCAAATTTCAAATGCCACCTCAGATATTTACTTACGTTGTGACCTTGGACAAACCACTTAACATCTCTTTTGGCTTCAAGTTCCTCACTTGTAAAATGGGTAATTCTAACATCAAAGGGTTGTTGTGAATCTCAAGTGAGATAATTAATATAAATTGCTTTGCCAGCCCATAAGAATCTATCAATCCACAGACACAGTTCTTAGCACAGTGTAGGAGCTTCCAAAATATTTGTTGACCGATTTGTGGGGTGCCAGAAAGTATGATGTGCACTGGGGGAAAAGGCACAAAAACAATCCTTGCCTCCCAAGAAATTACATTTTCCTTTGGCATGTAGCATAAGACATATCTAAATATCTATTTTTACATACATACATACATACATACATATATGTGCATGTGTGTGTTCATATGGAGTGTTTGTGCCCAATTTGTGGCAGATATTTCTTTGCTTGTATTGGTCTGATCAGCCACAATCAGACACACTGTACTTTCATCCCAACATAGTGGTACCATTTTTGGTCCCCTTTGAGAATGAACTAAGAACAACAGCCATCCATCTCTCTCTCTCTCTCTCTCTCTCTCTCTCTCTC
>NW_027185804.1:14207619-14213299 GCF_028583685.1 Petaurus breviceps papuanus
TCTGTGTTCGATAAACTAAAATGGCAATCCATCTATGCTTGAGAATCAGGTGGGATTCTTTCCATTGCCTCCCATAACTTTGGTTGCATTGGGGATACCATTGTGTTTCAAGCCTTCCTTGATTCTCCTGACAGTGAGAGAATACAAGTGGAACATTCCCATTATCTACTTTTCATCTCCAGTTCATTATCTACTTCTCTTCTCTGGTTCTCAAACACTGTCCCAGTTTCACTTCCGGTATTATTATTTTTATTTTTACCTATTTTACCCCATTCCTCAGAGTTCCTCTTTGGATATATATTCCAACTTGCACATACCCACCATGTCCTGTTCCATTACCCTTTGGGTTATATTTTTTTTATTTTGGGGGGGAGGTATAATTATTTTTAATCATTAGGTTGTAGTTAATATCATTTCTTGCTATTATTTAATAACATGGATAGAATATTGGGTTAAAAAGATAGACTTTTCCCCCTGCTATGCTGGGGCCATTAAATGAGCTACAGAATTTCCTGAAGGTAAGCCTGACTTCCTTCTCCTCTCTCTCTCCCTCTATTGCCCTAGGCCCAATTCATCCATTTGTACCCTCTGTCCCAGATAAACATAGTGATGGATAAGTTCTTTAAATTGACTAAATACATGTAAAATTTTGGCAATAATCATTCTTCATTCACTTGATCTTTCCGTTACAGGTGGAAGGAAAGAAGCATTTAATGAATGCCTACTATGTACAAGGAACTATGAAAAATATTTACATTTTCCTCATTTCATCCTTTTAACAATCCTGGGAGTGGGTACTATTTATTATCCCCATTTTACAGTTAAGAAACTGAGGGAGGCAGATATCAAATGAGTTGTCCAGAGTCCCCAAGTCAGTAAGTGTCAGAGGCTGGATTGTCTTCCTGACCTCCACTTAACTGCCTCTGTGGGACAGTCAGGCTAAACTTATTTGAATAATTAAAGATCTCTTCCTGGAGGCTCTGCCCCGTTCAGGGCATGATTCGCTTAGTAAAATGTCAGATGCATTTTAGACCTGCAAACAAGACCATCCTGATATATGCATTTATAGAGATATATGCATGTGTGCTATTATTATTATATGTTAATAAACCAATAGTACAAGGTTGTTTTTTGTTTTTGTTTTGTAATTCACTCAAGAAGTAACTGTATTCAGTGCACTGAGTGTTTTACTTGAAGTCAGGAAAAGAACTAGTTAGAGATTCTACCAGTAGCATTTCCTTAGCTGTACATGTATGGGTAATCCACTTGGCCTCTCTGATCCTTCACTGCCTCTTATGTAAAGTGGGAATAGCAACACCTTTAGTACCTTGCCCAAAGGGTTGGGTTTTTTTTGGAAATTCCTTGGGGAAACTAAACACTTATTGGACTTTAAAGTCCAAGAACTTTAAAGCTAAAAGAAATATTGGAAATTATCTAGTCCAGTTTTCACCTTTATTACCTCATTTCACCAATAAGGAAACTGAACCAGAAAGAACCAGGTGAAAACATTGGTTTCCGGAAGGGTTCCCAGAAGCGAGAGCTCAGGCATCTTGCAGATTTTGCTAGGTATTAAAACTGAAATGAGCAAATCAGTTACCTGTACTTTAATTACATTTTCTTCTCTAATTTTAGTCTTTCTTCAATTTAGATGCAATGTTTCTCCTTGGCAGTCATCCAAATTTACTTGCATTTGAATGTAAACAAAAGAATTCTAACTTAAGAAGTCTTCCTCAAATATTCTTCTCCTGGGTTGTTCTTTGTGCTCAGACAAATTAGTTGAAAAACTCTCTGCCTTCCTAATTTGATTTGCTGTAAATTTGCTCGGATCACTTACGGGAAAATCTCTTTTAATGAGGAAATATGGCAGTTTAATTGCAAGCTGGGATCGACAGGATGTGAGCTGGATTGCAATACACTAGGAGATTATTCTGTTCATCAATTATATTGGGCTCTTACTGTCTCTTCATCCTATAAGTTTGGTGAGGTTTAATCATCATTGCAAAGTGCTCCGAGAGCATCACATGTCAGGAAGGATTGTTACAAAAGACAGGATTCAGTTTAACATGGTGTAATGGGCCCTTCAATGTTATTTCTTAAAGAAAACTAACTGCATGAATTTCTAGTCTGGTTGACAAAAATTGAGTTAAATAGATTGTCCTTTTGTGAAGCAGGGTTAATTCTCCTAATTCTTTGACAGAAATAAAATAATACTGTTCAATACTTGGCTATTTCATTGCCTAGTTAATGAAAATTATAATATATGTAACATTCACATTAGGAAAATAATACGTACCATGTTTTGAAAAGCACTGTCTTTCTTTAAGAGGGCTTTTATTTTGAGAGACAGGAACTAGATAGTTGTGATTTCTTTAGGAGAGGGAATTCCCAGGGGAGCAAACTTCTGTCAGTGCAGGCTAGCACTTTTTCTGCAATATATAGCATTCGATTCCTACGCTACAATATTTACAGAGTCCAATTTTCCAAGCTCCTAGACAAACTCTCTATCCACTAACATTGTACTTCTCATTATATTATTATTTTCATTTTTGAAATAAGACTGACTCTCAGATTGTTATATGCATAAAAATTTAAAGTAACATAAACCAAATAAAGCTGGATGACAGATAAAGTAGATCCTATGTAACAGAAAGAACACGGGCCTTGAAGTCAAGAAGCCCAGTTTCTCTGACCAATAAGCTGGATGATCTTGGGCAAATCACATAACTTTTCTATGCCATAGGATTTAATATAAGAAAGGATATTTGAGATTAGCTAGCAGGGATTGGGAACCTGTGACCTTGAGGTGACACCTGACTCTCTAGGTCCTCAAGTATGGCTATTTGACTGAATCTAAGCCTCACAGAAAAATTCCCCTTAATGAAAGGATTTGTTCAGTAAAACTTGGACTTAGTCCAAAGCCTGCACCCAAGGACCTAGAAGGCCACATGTGGCATCAAGGCACCAGGTTCCCCACCCCTGAGTCCAATTCTCCCATGTTGAATAGGAGTACACTAAGGCCCACAAGATCATACAATCAACCAATGAATCAATCAATATTTATTTATTGTTCTTCAGTCATGATGACACTTCATGATTCCATTTGGGGTTTTCTGGTTAAAGATACTGGAGTGTGTATTATAAAGCAGTAGTTATCAAAACTACTTGGTACTGGCTGAGGAACAGAGTAATGGATCAATGGAATCGATTGGGTACACGAGACTCAGCAGTCAATGACTATAGTAATTTACTGTTTAATAAACCCCCAAACTCCAGTTTTGGGGATAAGAACTCACTATGCGACAAAAACTGCTAGAAAAACTAGAATATAGTATGGCAGAAACTGGGTATATACCAATATCTAAGACTGTATACCAAAATCAAATGTAAATGGGTGCATGATCTAGGTATAAAGACTGACACTATAAACAATCTGGGAAAGCAAGGAATACTTTATCTATCAGATTTATGAAAAAGGGAAGATTTTATGACAAACAAGTTAGAAAACATTATAAAATCCTAAATGGATAATTTTTATTACATTAAATTGAAACGTTTCTGTACAAACAAAGCCAATGTAATCAAGATTAGGAGGGGAGTGGAAAATTGGGAAAGAATTTTTACAACCAGTGTCTCTGATCAAGGCCTCATTTCTAACATATACAGAAAATTTAGTCGAATCTATAAGAATACAAGTCATTCCCCAATTGATAAATGGTCAAAGGATATGAATAGGCAGTTTTCAGAGGAAGAAATTAAAGATATCTATAAGCATATGAAAAATGCTCTAAATCACTATTGATTAGAGAAATGCAAATTAAAACAATTCTGAGGTACCACATCTCACTGGCCATATTGGCTAAAATGACAAACAGGAAAATTATAAATGCTGGAGAGGATGTGGAAAAAATCTAACACTAATGCATTGTTGGTGGAGTTGTGAACTGATTAAACCATTCTGGATAGTCAATCTGCAACTATGTCCAAAGGGTTATAAATAAGTGCATACCCTTTGACCCAGTAATACCACTTCTAGGGTTGTATCACAAAGAGATCATAGAAGTGGTAATAGGCCCCGTAAGTACAAAAATATTTATAGCAATTATTTTTGTGGTGGCAAAGAATTGAAAATCAAGGGGATGCCCATCAAATTGAGGAATAGCTGAACAAGTTGTGGCATATAAATATAATGGAATACTATTGTGCTATAAGAAATGAGGAGTAGACAGACTTCATATTTACCTGGAGAGACTTATACAAACTGATGTTGAGTGAGAAGAGTAAAATCAAGAGAAACTCGTACACAATCACAGACACAACGTGTGTGTGTCGAGTAGCTTTGATTGACTGGATTCTTCTCAACAATGCAAGGTTATAAGACAACTCCAAAAGACTCATGATGGAAAGAGATGTCCACATCCAGAAAAAAAACTACAGAGTTTGAATGCAGATTGAAGCAAATTGCCTCCTCTCTTTCTTTTTCTTGTTTTGTTTTGTTTCCTTTTTCCCATTGTTCATTCCAATGGTTATAATTCCTTTTTACAACCTGACTAATGTTTAATGCTAAGGTATTTGCAGATCCTATTTGATTGCATGCCACTATTTAGGGTGGGGGAGAGAAAATTTGAAACTCAAGGGAACTGCATCTTGTAAACTAAAAGTAAACAGAAAAATTAATTAAAAAAAACAATTTTTTAAAAAAGATGCTGGAGTGGTTTCTCATTTCTTTCTCCAGCTCATTTTGCAGATTAGGAAACTAAGGCAAATGGGATCTAATGACTTACCCAGGATAAAACAGCTAGTAAGTGTCTGAGTCTAGATTTGAACTCAGGTCTTCTTGCCTCCAGGTTCAGTGCTCTATCCATTGCATCACCTAGCTACTCATTTATGAATTAATAATTTATAAATAGAACTATTATGCAGTAGACTTCATACTAGGTCCTAGGAACACAAAAATCAAGATGAAAAAATGTCCCTGTCATCAAGGGATAACTATATATATTTTTTAAATTCTTGTTTTATTGGAGTGCATGGCAAGACACTTTCATCCTAGGAGGTGGGGCAACATGTGTGCATGCCAGTACAAACAAAATGTAATTTCTAAGGAAAGATACTAGCACCTGCAATGGGGGAAAGGTAGGAGCATAGGGGCATCAGAAAAGGCACCTTAGGAAGTGTTTCTCCAGTTTGACTTTGAAGAATGCCAGGGATTCTGAGAGATGGAGAAGAGAAGAGAGTATATTCTAGGCACATGATAAGACAAGATATTGAAACACAAGTTTTTCACCCCAAACCAGATTCTTTCTACTCTAACACATTGCTTAAATTTTCTACTCTATAAAATAATTGAGCTTTGCTATATGGCCCACTTTTATCACTAATCTTCTAAATTTAGAACTTAATATAGAAGAAAAAGTTATATCATTCCTATCTAGCTAGCTATTTATCTGCCTACATATCTAATTTTCCATCTGTTTTTCTGTTATCTATCTGTTTTTCTGTTGTTTGTCCATCAACCATCCATCTCTTAATCTATATATATATTACATATTTCTCTATCTACCTATCAAATTTTCCATCATCTGTTTATTTTAGTCTATCTACCTACATACTTAATTTTCTATCTATCTATCTATCTATCTATCTATCTATCTATCTATCTATCTATCTATCTATCTATCTA
>NW_027185804.1:14213309-14222050 GCF_028583685.1 Petaurus breviceps papuanus
CTATCTATCTATCTATCTATCTATCTATCTATCTATCTATCTATCTACCTGTCTGTCTCTCTCTCTGTCAATGCATGCATGCATGTATGTATCTGTCTGCCTACCTACCAAATTTTCTATCATCTATTTATCAGTCTACCTAATTTTCTCCCACATATGTATAATCTGTGTATGTATCTATGATGCATGTATCTTCCTGTTTGTCTATCTGTCTACCTACCTAATTTTCTATCATCTATATTTCTATCATCTACTTACACACCTATATGACTAGGAGATCTTTAGAGTGATATTTGCAGAAATGATGTCATGATGAAGAAAGAGAAACTGCTAATGGGTAAGAGTTACTCATCATTTCCCCCCACAAAATAGAGTACTATAAAAATGAGAGTAGAGTTGAATACCAATTAGAGGTTTTCAATGTTCTATAGCTGGCTTCTCAATCCACTAGGTGGCAGAGAGAATAAAAGCCCAAATAGCTTGGTTCTTTCTTTGGATTCTGATTTCAATGGTTCATTATTAGAATGAGAGCAAGCAGAAAAGGCACAAAATGGAAGATCCATGATAAGAAATGAAAAAAATAATATCTTATTAATTTGAAATTTGTGAGACTTTAACCTTGGCTTGATAGAAATTCTCTTTTGCATTATATTCAAAGAGATTATTTTAAGGGTATATTAATTATGAAAAACAATATTTCAGGGGGAAAAGATGCTCTTTTAAAAAGCTGATTTATCCATCAGTGGTTCTATTTAATAAAAATATAAATTACTACATGGGGCTTTTATTATTTTGAATTTCTATAACTACCTGAACATTAGTAGTAATTTTTTCCCCAGTAAAATCTAGATTTTAGTTTTGCTGTGTCTTTTCTGTTTTAGAACACATCTCAAGTAGTGTCTTCAGTTCCAAGAGTCACATTTTACGAGACAAATTAAAGATTTTATATAATAAGAGTCTTATCATTCATGGAATATCCACCATCTTAAATTTTACTTTTCAGAATCCTGAGTAGGCTACAACTTCTTTACATTTTTGCTTCTTTGATTTACTCAACTGAAAGTATACTCTTATTCCACAAATTTTATTAGAGGAAAGAGTTTAGAGCTTCATTTTCCCCACCAAAGTTCCTCCCTCCATCTTGCCTTCCCTCCTCTCTGCTCTCCTTCATTTTCTCCTCCCTCCTCTCCTCTCCTCTTTTTCCTTCCTTCCTTCCTCTTTAGTTGGCATAGGGAAACATTGGATTCTATATGAATGCACATCTAAGGTCATCATGCTTTCTATATTATACTTTTTAGGCTTCAACATTCATTTTAAATGAACCAAAGCTTTTATAAGGGGATGAAGAATAGATAATACATTGGGATGAGAGACAGGGTAGAATGGAAGGAGAGAAAAGAGTGTAATGTTAAATTGTCTTTTTTTAGATTCAGAAACTGTGAAATCTGTCTCTGATGCATATTATGTGATCCTGAGTCAGTCATTTTCTCTGTGCCTCATTTTTCGTCATCTGTAAAATGGAGATAATTCTATTGAACTACCTACCTTATGGCCTGCTATTGTGCTGATCAAATGATCAAAGAGCAAGAATTTTGTAATTTGCAAAAAATACTTGGAAATTGTCAGATTAGCAATGGGCTTAAATGACAAAAGAAGAAGGGGAGAAGAAAAGGAAAAGAAAAAACTGTGAGGGAGTAAAGACAGTAGGAAAATGAGGAATGGAAAATGGCAATCGGTGTTTTTTCCCCACCCAATTGGGGACATATTATGGTAGATATTTTAATGTCAAATTGATGATCCTATACTTCCCCCAACAAATAAACACAGTCTGGACTCTTTTCTTAGTGCACTATCTATTTTTAATAATGCCCAATCAAAGTATGCAGCTTCTTGCAAACTCATTTTTTTTTTTCTGAATATGACTTTGAAGGCTCACCTTGCATAGCTCATACTTTCCCTATTGATCTTAGTGTTAGCAGTGAACAATACATTATGTCTTCCTGGAATATTTATAGTGTTGGGTCATGCGTTGACTGCCTATCTGTATTGATTGTAATATTCCACAAAATAACTGCAAGTAAGCCAGATGAGATGACCTTCATGAAAACAAAGGGAAACACTGTCAGGGCCCTCTGTATTTTGACCTTTGCATCATTTAAGTATTTCCACAAAAGCCCTGCAAGGTTACAAGGGAAGAATGGTCTCAGAAGGTATGAATCAGATATGACATCTTTTATGACTCAAGTTATATAAAGTCACTATGGATCATTCCCCTGTAGCAAAATGTATTCATGAACTTCGAGTATCATAGAGTACCAAACAATCCCCTGCCTTCCGAGAGGAACACACTTACAGTAAAATCAGTAATATTTGCTGCCTACTGGGTCCAGAGGACTGTGCTAAACACAGAGTGGAGATATGAAGTTTATAACTGAAGCAGCCAGAATTTTTTTTTTTAAGGCAGACTGAGGCAGTTCTCCTAGGGAGATATCCTTCAACAGCAGAAGAATGTGCCTTGATAACTGTGCAAAAGACGAACAGAAAGGGCTGACTGCTTTTAAACTAAGATGTGTCTTCCTTCTGATTGGCCTGACAGTACATCATTTGAATCTCCTCCGGTTATTCAGACTGGTGGATACTTTAATGAGGAGGAGGGCCAAGAGTCCTTGGCTCCTCCCCATTACGTTATTGTTGGGGGGTGGAGGACTAATCCTCAATCAGCAGATCAGTTTACAGATAGGGAAAATGGCTTTAAAATGTGGCTGACTATCCCCTTTCTGTCACTTAAGGATTGGAATGTTAGCTGGTTTCGCTAGCCCAGCTTGCTTCTAGCAAACTTGGCCAGAAAAACAGAAGGCGACTCAACTAGATTTTTGCTGCTTTAGTCTCTCTCTCTGTCTCTCTCTTTCTCTGTCTGCCTCTCTCTCTGTCTTTCTGTCTTGGCCAAATCGCCCCAAATGTTGATGAAGGAAGTAGCAAGGACAAAGGTCCATGTCCATGTAAGGAAGGCTTGACTCTGTCTGGCTTATGTTTATGAAGTACACCAAAGTAAAGGTCTTTACCCAGATTGATAACTTGGGGGCACCTGATGATCACATTCTTCATTTAACATGGGAGAGATCTCTTTAGAGTTAAGAGGTAGGGGTTTTTAACAAAAAAAGGAATGATATAGGTTACTATTAACAATCAAATGATACAGCATAATATTGATTTTCATATATGGTGCCTGCCATCCTAGAATTTATAGGTTATTTAATAAGAGAATATATTTTTAGATACCAAAATAAAGATACCCATTAATAGCCTATATATATATATATGTATATATATATATATATGTTCAATACGATCACATCTTACCAGTTTGTTTCTTTCTCTATATCCCAATATTATATGATGCAATGAACATAGTCTGACAAGGACTAGTTTCTAAACACAAGCAGATGGACAGTGATGCTCTGACTTGGCTTATTTGTGTTGGCTAACAATAGTTCTATTTGACCAAAAAGACTGGTCTACCCAAAGGGTATATTGGCTATGGCCCCTCTCTTTGTAGCCTCTGCAACCTAGCTCACAATGCCTTCACTACTGCACTAACACAATCCAGTAGTACATTTTTTGGGGGAAAAATGCCCCCCCAAATACTATTGTGAAAGAATATAGGTGTTCAATGACAAGATTTTGTAAATCATACCAATTATTTGTGAGGCATCATAAAAATGTAGATTTGGAGATGAGCCTTTTGAGTTCCCATAGGACTATGATTTGGTTGAGAATTTTAATTGGGGATAGGATCCTGTGATTGAAAGTCAAAAGGAATTCTAAAGATCATGCAGAGCCTTCATTTTACAGATGGGGAAATTGAAGCCCATTTGAGATAAAGCAACATATGTGATAACAATGTGCTTCTTAATAAAAGAATCAGGAATGAAACTTAGGTCTATTGCATCTGAGACCTGTCCTCTTTACCCCATGATACACCATCTTTGTAAGCCTAATACATAAATGCAAGAGGAGCCCAGGTTTCTGCAAATGAATTCTGAGATTGCTCTTTTAATTTGGATGACATGAATAAGAATGGAACATCATTCAGTTAGCAGAAGGAACAACAGCTAGACCTGGAGATATTTGCCAACAAAATAAGACCAAATCGATTGTCCCTGAATGAGTTCACTTTTGAGTATGACAAGCAATTAAACCAAATGAGCATTTTCCCCTGTTTGAAATCAGACACATCAGCAGGGCACTGTATCAGCCACCTATCTCCCTTTAAGGACTAACAAGCCTTTTTTTTTCTTTTTTCTTTTTTTTTTACAGAGCAAAAGTGCTGGGATTGGTTTCCATCATGGCTGCAAAATAGAGCTTTGTTCATCTCCCCTGACATGATGAGAATTGCTAAGCCTGTCATCTGGCTTTGTGCATGGACCTGAAGAGGAGCCCTGCACATGATACCAGCAAACATTTTTTTCTATGCTCTTTGAAGAAAGGTTTGTCATGGAAATTGCCTTTCCAGATCTGAAGGCTTCTTATCGCTTTTGTTCCCGAGAGTTCCATGGGCATTGCATTTTAAAGGTATCAGATTCTCAAAGCACGTTATTAAAGCCTAATTTTGACAAGATGAGGATGAGACATATAAATTTAACTCACTTGGTGAGGTTTCTAAACATAGCAGCTGGTGGCAATGGAGGGTAAAGGAGGGCAATAACTGACCACGTGCATAGGAATATAAGAAATAGGGACCTTTTTTTATTTTTTTGCAAGAGGGAAAATGCATCTGACAAGGGTTTCATTTTTCATAAAAACTCCAAATCAAAGACATAAATCATAATATCACCTAAATAATTCAAACTGTGCTCAATTTAACTGCCACAGTTACAGTGCAAAATGAGATGAAAAGTAGAGATTACTAAAGGGCTAATTTAAATTCTTTGCCTGCTGCCTATCATTAGTGAGCAAACACGAAGCTTTTATGGAACTCTGCCTGTGTGCCCAGTCTGGGATGCCTTTCCTGAGGAAGACCAAAGAAAGTAAAACCCCTGTCTTCAAGGAGCTTCAATTTAAACAAGATATGTACTAACTTCACTGGGAAACCTTTTCTGATCAAGTTGATGGTTACATATCAATGCACAATTTTCATTGAATTGTACTTTGTGTTTTGTAAAGTCTTCACTCTGTTGCTTAGTAGGTTAAAGTTCCTGTCTAATAAACAGGAGATCCTGAGTTCAAATTCTACAGGGACTTTAGCTAGGTGGCCCAGTGGAAGACCTTGAGGCCTGGAATCAGAAAGACATGAGTTAAAATTCAGCCTCAGACACTTAGCAGCTCTGTGACCCTGGGAAAGTCACTTGGCTTTGCCTCAGTTACTTCATCTGTAAAATGCTGGACAAGGAAATGGCAAACTACTTCAGTATTATTGCCAAGAAAAATCTCAAATGGCACCATGAAGAGCTGGATGTGACTGAACAACAAAAACAAGATAAATATGCTGTGTCTTCCAGTAGAACGGAAGTTCCTTGAGGCAAGCAATATTTCATTTTCATCTCTATATTGGTTGATTTCATTGTTGTAGACTCAGGGGAGGATATCAGTGGAGTTCTGTAGGATAGGCAGGGGTAAATAGTTTTCTACCTGCAACAGTGGAGGGAAATCTAAATAAATGAGAGAAGAATCTATTTTAATTCTGAGTTGCCATCATACCCCAAGTACTTAGCTAGCATCCAGTCCATAGTAAGTGCTCAGGAAATGCTTGGTAATAGATTTTGAATCTAGAATGATCAATCACTAACAAACATGTAGACAACAGTATAGTAACGGATGTAATTGTTAGTAGAATAGAAAAAATAGCTGTAGGAGCTTATGGTTCTTAGAGGTACTATCAACATGGGCTAGAGTGGTCAGGTAAGGTTTCATGAAAAATAAATGGGACTTGATGTAAAATTTGAAAAATGGGTAGAGTTCCTTCAAAGAAGTAATCCATCAGAATCAACAGGATCTAGTATTTGTTTCCATACTTGAATACTTCAGAGATCTGTGACATTATGAATGTGAATGTTGATCATTGTACCAACTCTTTTAGAACTAAAATTAGAGTCTATTCCTCTCTGTTGCTCTGGCTTCCAAACTGAACCATGCCCAGAGGGAGCCAACTCCCATAATTCTGTGCTCCATAGGACCATGGAGACTCACTCATCTTTGCCCATATATTCCATCTTGACACTTGTAGCTCCCCGTCCCCAACTCTTGTCCTAAGAAACATTTAGAAATCAGTCTTTCAATGTAGTGTCTCTATGAGGAATGTGACTTGAATGCCTCACTATGCAATTCACCATCTGGGTAATTACCCAGATTATAATACCCTAGCCACTAACCTAAATCTGTTGTCTCTGCCATTAGAATTTAAAGTCCTTGAAGAGATAAATGATTTTCTTTAATATTTTATTTTCTGTGCGTAGCAAATTCTTGATACATAATAAGAACTTAATCAATGTTTCATTCATTCTTTGGAACATTGAAAGGACTGGAAAATTACAACAGAAAAACAGATTATAGCAACGTAGCAATGAGCCACTTTGAATTTACCAGTTTATTTCTTAGAAAATGGTTATTGAGCCCATCCATAGGGTCATACCCAAATCCATATTAGCTTGTTAAGACCTATTAAACTCTTCCTCCATTGGCATAACCCCCAAGAATGAATGGTTACTTCAACATCATGAAGGCAAATTGGAGGTAGGTGTAATGGAGGTCAACTGCCATAATTCCACTCAAATGATATTTGATGACATCTTTAAGATTAAAACTAAGTGCAAGTTTGGGCTATATACTGGGGAGAAAATCTTAGATCCATAGAACGTTCGAGCTAGAAGGGACCACTGAGCACATCTAGTCCAGCCTCCTCACCATTTATCTGAGTAAAATGATTTCTTTTTGTGAATACCCCAAGTTCACATGGTTTGGTGTGATAAGCCTGACCTCTTGTCTTCTAACCCAGCTCTGATTCAACAATACTATGCTGACTCATGGTTTAGAAGCAACATCAGTGACGAGAAATTCACATAAACATACATGTGTATATATGCAAATATTATTGACTTTACCATTATAGTACTGTCATTTCTGGGAGAAAATATTTCTTCTCCAGATTGAATGTTCCTTGTTACAAAAGAAAACAATGCAATTAATTTAACAGTTAATTTAATACAAATGTGTACATATATACCTATATATGTATATATTATATATATATACATGCACACATAAACACACAACTAATACAATAACTCCATCTAGCAATGTATTCACCATTATTCCCTAATGTTTCCTCACCCTTTTTTTGCATGAATAGCAATGGAGGAGTGGCAGTTTTTATATTTTTTCACAGGGTTTTAATAAAGATATTTTCACATATAAAATCAAATCTGATCTCTTCAAGAATTTGACAAGGTAGGGAGTACAAGTGAACCTTGACAGTTACCAGAGGCCGCAGAGTGATTGAGTGGTAGCAGCAGTCCTGGAATAGCCACTGAAGCAGATGATACCATTTCTGGCTACTTGCCTTCTCCCTTTCTGTCTCAACTGCTTCGGTTTACCAAGAGAGTCCTGACTAATGGTGTTCCCTGCTAAGCCCCTAGCCTTTGTTAAGATAACAAGAAGCAGCCCTGCAGAGAGATCATCAAACATTTTGCTTTCTGTGGAGAGCTTATGGGTTGGCTTCAGGAAGTAGAGAGATGCTTTTAGTTGTGAATGAAAAATAAAAAATAAAAATAAAAAGGATATTGCAACATGATACATCACCAGCTGGGGCTACAATTGGATAATGAAACCCCGAGGAAGGCAAGTTGTCTATTGGTGATGGAATGGCCTTCATGTGCTGCTATACTCTTCACCCTTAATCAAGAATTCAAGTTGTGGGGCAGAGTCAAGATGGCAGAGTAGAAACAGTACTTCCACGGGGCTCTGGCTTCCACCTCCCCCAATTCATGTAAAAGGTAACTCTGAAATAACTTTGGAGCTACAAAACCCAGAAAATGACACAGAGAAGCTAAACTCCCACTGAGGACAGCCCAGTAGGCCACCAGCAGTAAGTGTCCACCACAGTGCTCTGGGACCTGAGCCCAGACCCTCCTGAGCCTGAGTTTTTAGCCCCAGGGAGGGCCTGACCAGCCACAGGCTGGAGGGACTTCGGATCACCAGCAGCTGTGGCAGTTTCCAGAATTATCAACCCATAAATGCCAATGAAAAAGTGAGAGGTCAATGCAGTGTGGACTTTGGGAGCCAGTAGTTTGGGAGTGAGGTGTGGACTTTATCCCCTGGAGGGAGAAGCAGCTGAGGTACTACCGCCATGTGGCCACACTCACATGGCAGCTTCAGCTTTTGGCCTGAAGCTTTTAGGGGGACTAAGCAACCAGTCTAAGGAGTGATCACTCTTACTTTAACTGCTTGGATCTGGATTGCTATCTAGGGTGGAGGTCCTGGGGTGTTTGACTAGCTTTCCAGAGTGTGTAGAGGCTTCAGAGAGGTCACCCAACTAATACCTTCAGCAGCTGAGAAAACCCCAGTGTTTGGGATAAAGCTCCCCCGTCTGGTAGCAGAGTCCTACTATGTCAAAAAAGTCAAAAGTCAAGTAATTGAGTGGCAACATGAGCAAGCCAAGGAAGCAAACCAAGCAGAGCAATCCAACTTTACACTCCTCTTTTGGGGACAAAAAGGATCAACGCATGGTACAGGAGGAAGAGAGCAAA